>NW_028301576.1:31500000-31527500 GCF_042242905.1 Orbicella faveolata
AGCGGTTTCAGATACCGCTGGACCTGGAATCCTTTCCCCAATTGACAAGTCTCTCTGGTACATGTCAACGGGAGAGTTCCGGTGGCATGCTTTGTGTTTTTCTGCTGGACTGTAAGTTGCCTTACTGCCTTGCGGTGTTCTTGGGCCCACTTCCTCATTGGGGCTTTATCACTTTCCGACATCTTATTCGCAGACAACTGCCTCATTTTAGGGACATCACTTAGAGAAATGCTATTTTGTGGAACAGGGTAATATGACTGTGGATGGGTAAAATAGTACGCTAACCAACAGGATGTACGCTTCAGTGATTCATGAGTCATGTTTCCGAAATCAATTGCGTATTCTAAAACAGTACATGTGGGATGCTTAGTTCTTCGTCTTCTAATGAAGAGGCACGCCGTTTACGACTTTCGCTGGACGTTTGCAGGTTGCTTGTCATGGGGGTGATCGCTCTGTCCATTGGCCCTTTACTTTCTACCAACTTCAAAACAAGGACCCCAGTTGCCCAAGAGGTGACTTTCTGAACAACCAACACTGTAACATAGGAAAACTAAAGTTGAAATAAACAGACAAGAAGCATGTTCTGTATACATACAGTGGTCTATTATATAGCTGCAAACGTAGCAAAAACAAATTTGTTAGAATATTTTTAATACTTAATAAAATCAATGGCGAAAAGGCACAAATAAAGGTATAAGAGTTCATTCAATGCGGTACATGTAAAATGCATATACATACAAGCAGAATTTCGATTATTTGATTGGTTACATTTTAGAGACTTCCACCGCCTGGAAAAACAGCAGATGACAACAAAATTCTTTCTTCATCTTTGCTGTCATATTGCCTCTTCAGAAAATTGCATGAAGGGAGAAAGAACTGCACAATTCCCGAAACTGTGCCACAATGTATACCTCATTGCTACATTCGCGGGACTTGATTTCCGCGATTTGACCGGCCAGCGAAAACTTGTTTTTAACGCTTTTAAAAATTTTAATGCTTTTAACGTTTTTTTGGCCAAACTGTAAAATTAAGTTCCGCTAAATATGCCCGATCTATTTTTACGAAATTAAGTTCCCGCAAAAATAAGTAACAATAAGGATTAAGGAGGGTCTGAATGGGGGGTCCACATGTCGGTTGTTGGTTAAACTTTCCTTACTTTGTCGGTTGTCGGTTAAACTTCTCGACCTTTGTCGCTTGTTGGTAAACCTCAGTGTTTTTTTTTTGTTGCTAGTCGGTAATTTTTTCCTCGTTTTGTCAGTAGTCAGTAATATGTTTTGCCCTTTGTCGCTAGTTGGTTAACCCCACTCAGACCCTCATTAAGGTATGTCAAAACATGCTATGCTTTATATCACCCCCGTCATATGACAAGGCCTCCTAGTGTGAGCTCTGATGTCAATATCCCATACACAAATGCTGCGAACGGATAACAAAAATACACACGCTGAATGTAGACATAACGTACATACGTGGGCAATTAATTGCATGCGCATATTTGTATATACACAATGCTACCAACAATGGCTTTAATGGTATAAATGCATAAATACGCTCTTGGTTACATCAAGCACATACAGGTTCACCAACAAAGATACAAATTATGCTCAGTGAATGCTTACCTTGAAGCATCCCACTGCCGTCAATAAGCTTTGGAAACTCGTGTTTCCAGGCATCCTGGGTTCTTAAAGAAAATGCCTCCACTCCACTCGAAGCCTTCTGAACATGGGCAATGGACATTTCAAAAGTTTTTCCTAGACCTTTGCTAACTACGATGTCCGCGAGTCCTGTAAACTGCATAAGGTGGTGTTTAAAACTACGGAGCTCCTTGTGATCATTTTCCGAAATTGGCACATTAAACTTCTCTTTATGGACTGGCTGACTTGAAGTTTGACCAGACTCTGTTGCCGAGAAAAAAAACACGACAGCTCTAACTGTTTTTACCGACGAACTTTCCAAATCTCTAGTCGCTGCCATTTGCAAAAGATGCTAATGTGAAACGTTTAACTCTGTAGACACATGTAGAGTTAACAATCAGCAAAATTATCTTTATCACCATATATCATGCTGCGTGCTTATTGTGAAATAATAATCTGTTTATTTGAGACTAGTTATATGTAGGGGCGTATCCTGCAGGCGTGACAAAAAAAAAGACGAGTTAATACTGTCTGATGTTTATCAATTCGGGTTTGTTGTTTATAAATGGATTCACAAGGATTTTGATTTTCACGTATATTTCCGGCTGAATCATGTATCACGGTCCTCAAACAAGGCCAATCACGCATCACGTTAGAGCAATAATTCATGGGTCATGACCAGATTTTGGCTGATTTCACGCGTCACAGGTGAATTTTTGCTCAAATCACGCGTCACGCACAACCCCTTTACCACCCTGAAAAAAGTGGGCAATTGGAGGTTGCATTATTCTAGCTTTTGGGTGCGTGTGTGAAGGATGACGGGATCATTGCATAATCCAGCCAGGAACCATTTTTGTCAGCAGGAAGGGGTTGAGTCACTACAAATTTAACTACTTCTCGGGTGAGGGTCACATTTTTAACACGAAATATAAAGGGAGGGCTGGGTGAATTTACATTCATGCTCATAGTGATTCCTCCTGCCCACCCCCTCTTCTAAAAAATAGGTCCGCAAAGCGTACTTGTGTGGGCTTAGATTTACTTTTGTTCCATTCAGTTAGAGTGCTAGTTTTAAACGTCAGCCGTATTCGGGAGTTAAAGTTCTACAAGTGAATAGGTCATCACTAGAAAGATAAAGGTATAAATTTAAATAAATAAGGTAATATTGATTATTGGGTATCAACATACGTGAGTTGTTATTAATTTTATTGAAGACAGATACCAAATTAACTTGTACATGCACTGTCAAGAGGGTTTGCTGCAATATCTAAGCCAGGTACATCTTTAATCTTTAATCTTTAATCTTTAATACAAATTCCAAATTACATTACATTGAACAAGTCAATCCAATGAATTTGAGGGCAGCTTAAAAGAGAATGCAAGATTCCTTAATATAAGCCGCCTTAGTGTATCATTGTATGATTGTATAAAAATTGCTCTAAACTCATTAAAAAAATAAGATAAACACGATAAAAAATCAGTATTACATAATGAAGTCAGCAACTGAGAATTCAACAGTTGGTCCCAAATAGACACCTTGTCAATGGTGTGGATTCCACTGAAGTTCTGAATACATTTTTTCATGACTGGAAAGAAATGTTATCACGTGGAATAAGAATAATCAATTTGCATAGAGGACGTAGGTTCTTTTGTTGATTGCCAGCTTTAAGATGATGGAAAATGTGGTAAAATGATACTGTAAATGCACTAAAAACAATATATATATATAAATATTGTTCATGTAGTTTGCATGCGTCTTTTGATGCATGTAGATCCTTGTGATGTTAAAGTATATGTTGATGATTGACTAGTAGTTTGCATAATAATTCTGGATAGAAGAGTACATCCATGTTTGTTTCTGGATTCAATATTAATCTTCAAGAGGCTGTTAGCATACAGTTGTATAAAGAGTTGTGTAACAGAGCTTCCAATGACTCACGTGAAAAGTATACAGTACAGCTTTATTACCTGGAACTTGATAAAAAGTCAAATGCTACATGACAAACATCAAAATATGTCTTAAGGAGTGTTCCACATTGCTCAGTGTGCTTCACTCCGGTTTACTAGGTTCTTATGCTCACATGACCAGGTACAGATGTCTCTCATTGTAGGTGTTAAAATTGTTTTGTCAAACCCAATAGTACTTTGATCGGTTGGATCTGTTTTAAAATACAAAAAGATAATAACATATTTTTATCATGCTATTCACAGTGGGAAGTTAATTAATTGAATGATATTTGAAGAACACATGCACATGTTCTTTGGCAAAGATACCTGGAAAAGGTAGGTTTTTCTCTTAATTGTTATTTTGGCAAGCAAGTATTCCTTTGCATGTCTATGTTAACATTGAGAACTGAGTCTGCGCAGTTTGGATTGGAAATCAATTAAGGAACTCAGGAATTAAAGGCTGGGTGGGCGTAAAGATACTGGGAAAACTCTTATAGTAATGAAATGAGCTTTTTGTAGTGTCTGTAGGGTAGCTTAGAGTAGCCATCATCAAAAAGATCAAACATAATAACACGACATTTTTATTTGAACAAAAACTCAAGAATCTTACATGGAGAATTTCAGCTCTATTACTTGACTTTGAAACTAACATGTTTTTAGCAAAGAACAAGAGCAATTTCCTTTTGCTTTTTATATCAATTGTACAGAATTCAAAAGAATTTTAACGTCCAAAATTGAGTTTTACTGGAGATCTAAAACTACTGTTATATTTTCCATTGTCAATGTAGAATATTTTTGTTTCTTACCAACCATAACAATTTCTTTTTACTTTGAATGTCTAAAGTGTACCAATGCAACAGAACATAAGTCAACACAATAGCGTCTTCTAATGCAAATAATTCATTTGTCATTTTCTTTAATTTCCAAGATCAAGTCTTACACAGAATCAATAACTTATGTTATATTTTCCATTGTCATTATAGAAATTTTTTCGTATTAACCATAACGAATTCCTTTTGGTTTGAATGTCTAAAGTATACTAATGCAACAGAACATAAATCAACACAATAGTGTTTTCTAATGCAAATAATTCATGCATTGTTTTTTTAACTTCGAAGATGAAGTTTTACACAGAATCAATAACTGATGTTATATTTCCCATTGTCATAGAGTGTTTTTTTCTTATCAACCACAGCAATTTCCTTTGCTTTGAATGTCTAAAGGATACTTATGCAACAGAACATAAGTCAACACAATATTGTCTGCTAATGTAAATAATTCATGCATCATTTTCTTTAACTTCCAAGATGAAGTTTTACGCAGAATCAATAACTGTTATATTTTCATTTTCCTTTGTCATTAAATAATTTTTTTTCTTAACAACCATAACAATTTCCTTTGCTTTGAATGTCTAAATGATACGTATGTAACAGAACATAAGTTAACACAATATTGTCTGACAATGCAAATAATTCACGTATCATTTTCTTTAACTTCCAGGATGATGTTTGACTCAGAATCAATGAGTAATGTTATATTTTCTATTGTCAGAAGGGCTTCTTTGATTTGATCTGAAGTGTCATGTATCAATATGTGTACTTTGGCTAGTAAATTCTTGGTCACATCAGTGAAGGCCGTAAGCCAAACTTGTTTGCCTTCAATCTCAGCATATAACCGAGCGGTAGCACCCTTTTTGCCCCTTTGACTTTCTGGCACGTACCACAACTTGGGCATGTGAAGACAGGAAATCCAATTGCATACGGCATCTTTTTACAACTGTTGATTTGGCAGGTCATGAAAACACTCACTTTATCTGTAAAGATGAATTTCTGTATTGTTACTCTTTTCTGGATACTGGTAACCAGCTGTGGTCCTCTAGGGTTGTCAACATGCATACTGATTTATTTGATTGTTGTGTCACTTGTTGAACCAAGATGTGTGTGCCCATTGTAGTTCTTAATGCTTAGATCTGTGATCTCATAACTGTTTGAGTTGTGGATTGTTGAATGACCAGTTTGGTCATCAATGACAAGTCCCCTTTAACAAGGCCTGGGTTTCCATTTCTATTTGTTAGTTATTTTGATTCAGCATCTCCCATTGTGATTGTTCCTTTAACATTCACTCCCTGATTTCTTGTTAATGAGTTAACCTAACTGAGTGAGATTTGAATAGCATTCCCATGTGGCAGGCTGGAGTCGCTTGGCATGTTAGTTGATGGTTGTGTGCTTTCGAAGTGAATATCACCAGAATTAGCCTTGACAGCAGTTGAATGGTTGTTAACAAATAGGTCGTCATCCTTTTATTTTGCATTTAATACTCGAACTGGTGTACCAGTGTTCTGGAAAAGAAGTGCCTTTTTATGATATTTACGATCAAAGCCAACTACTTTGGCAAATTTACAACTTGATGTTTGGAGGTCAAAAGTAAAATATTCATTTCCCGATTTTGCCTTCTTTATTGGTGATAGTTTAAGAACATAGCGAGGAATCAGTATCTGAAAAGTAAAAAATATTGATGAGTATACTATCATATACTGGATCACAACTACTAGAAAGGCAGGGAGAGAGAAAGAGTATGTACTGCCCAAGGGTGTCAAGTTTATTCATTTTAAAATGGTGTACTTATTTTCTGGGGAATTTGTCTGTAATATACTTTAAAAAAAAATTAGTTCAAGACTATCAATACAACAGAAGCATTCAGTGAAAATGTATTCATTACAAGAAAATTGTATTCTCTTCATCTCTAGCCTAATTGTTTAAAAAAGTAATAATTTGTGAAATGTATGTTGTGCTAGGTTCCATATGAAGATGGTCACCTGTGCATTACACAGTATAAAAAGGAGGTATGTCAAATATATGGAGAGTAAAATATAGAAAGTATTATTGTTAGGTATAAGAAAATATCAATGAAAATTATATCTAAAAAGGGAACATAAAACAGTCTCTACTGTAAAAAGAGAACAATTGAATTTTTACTAGATGTGAAATTGATGATGGATCATAAGCCATGGCCTTCAGAAGGCCTCTAATGATTGATGTTAAGACACATTTGACATTTTGACAAGTTGATTCAAATGTTAATATTCCATTTACCTTTTCATTTTGATGCAGACATGGCCAGGAACTCTGTTGACAAAAAAAATTGTTAAAGTCAGGTGAATTTAGCAGAACAGATCCATTAAATTGGAAAAGCTGCCCCTTGCCACCAAGGGGCAGCTTTTCCAATTTAATGGATCCCTGTATGAACAGATCGACGGAGTAGCGATGGGGTCCCCCCTTGGGCCCTTGCTAGCCAACGTATTCATGTCATCTATTGAAGAGAAATTAGATGTTGAGGGCAAGCTGCCACCTTACTATCGTCGATATGTTGACGACACATTCACTGTGATGCCCGATTTGTCTACAGCTAGGGACTTTCTTAACACCCTCAACCACGCTCACCCTGCCATCAACTTCACTATGGAGGTCGAAAATGATGGAATGCTTCCCTTTCTCGGTTCTCAACTCCTAAACACAGCGCCTCGTATTGAAACTAAAGTGTTTGTGAAGCCAACAAACAGTGGTCTGCTTCTCCATTACCACAGTCATGTCGATAATAGGTACAAGCGCGGGCTATTGACAACTATGCTTGATCGCGCACATCACCTGTCTTCATCATGGTCCTACTTCACTGAGGAGTGCGAACGACTGAAGTCTGTTATCTCTAAACTGAAATATCCCAAGCACCTTGTTGACTCCACTGTCAAAACCTTCCTAAATTTAAAGGTCGCCGACCAGCCCTCATTACAGTCCAGATCTATGACAGAAAACACTACTCAGGTTGTCATACCATTTAAAGACCAGGAGTCTGCTAATATCGTGAAGACACAGTTGAAAGATCTCAGTGTGAAGCTGCAGACCAGTGTTCAACCGGTGTTTATGAGCCACAAGATTGCCCAGGAGTTCCCAACAAGCGAACCTAAGCCTCAGCTCATTGATCAACAATGCGTTGTGTATAACTTCAAGTGTGACCAGTGCGATGCTGATTATGTCGGTTACACCCGTGGCCATCTGTTCGTACGCGTTGATGGACAGAAGCAAGACCTCGTCAGTACGCAATCACTATTATAATAGACAAGCAGGCAGGATTCTGGATGACCTTCGCAATTGTTTTAGCGTGTTGAAAAAATGCCACAAGTTTGATTGTCTCATTAATGAGATGTTACTCATTAAACAATTACGATCGTGTTTAAATGTACAATCAGACTCAGTTTGTGCTAAAGTCTTTGTCTAACTTATGCAAATTAGAAACTCTGAACTCTTAGTTACTCTTGAAATCGCATATTTAATTAGTTTCCCTTGACAATGGCACCAAGATGTCGCCGAAACGTCGGATTTGTCTATCGTTAGTTTTTGCCTCTATATGTTTATCTAAATCATTGATGATTAGAGTTATCAGTCTTGATAGTTTAATTTGGTTGCTCTGTATTTTAGAAGTGGTTTTAGTGCCTATATACTATGGAGTCTTTTTTGACAGACTGCAGTTGATTATGGTCTGTGAACAATGTTTTGAGTCTGGGAAAGGTCAGGAAAATTTTGTGACCTTGAGTGTGGAAACCATGTAATTAAAACAAATATATTTCAGTTTCTCAGTTAGCATGGTATCTGGTTTTTAACTTTCAGTTGTATTTTGGTTTTTCATGGATTCCCCTCAAAGAAGATACAGAGGGCATTGGAAAACAGGTATTACCAGGCTGAAAGAAAGTTGGAAACTATTGGTTCAGACTCAAATAGCCAAAATCAAGTTCCAGTGAGGGTAAGAGAACTTTCGCTCTTTCAGCTTTGAAACCAGACCTTTGTACTCATCTTGAGAGAGTTCACCAGTGTAATCATCAAAAATGGCTTTCGTGGTCTTGGCCGAGGGGGTGTAAAAGAGAATGATTGCTGTCACGTTCTCCCGGAAGGAAGCTGTTATGCCGGTCATCTTCTGAGTCAGCACCCAAACGCTGATGCCCATATGTCAAGCAGAAAAGGTGAGATTCACCAGCTTGCCTGTACGCCCTTTCACATCTTTTGAGGCTGCGCAGTCATCGAGTATTATGAGCGTGTTGGTGCCCTCGAAAAGCCATCTGACTAGCTTCGACCATTTTTCCACGTCGTGCTGCTCGCATACTATCACATTCATTCTTGGATCATTTTCACCAATTCTGCGATAGGTCTTGTTGTGCGTGAATGTTGGGCAGATGAGCACGATGTAGTTGAACTTGAAGCGGAAAGGTCCGTAGATCTGGTCCACCACAAACCTTGATTTGCCTGAATTAGTCGGTCCCACAATGAGAGCGTTGAAGGGTATCTTGCTTGGGTCCATGTAATATTTAAAACTAAAGATTCTAGCTGTCTGTCCATAATGTTGAACTGGGAGTTGGAGATTACGAATACATGGCATTTCACGTCGCCTGAGCCTTCGGCTTTCTGCTCAATTTCCAGCTGGACCCCGTCTGTACTGTTCACAATGCACTTGCCACTGCTGTGCAACGACTGATCTGCCATGGAGTGCATGTCAATCACAAGCCCGAACTTATCATCAGTGTAAAACTTTGTCACATTCATGTGCTTGGTTTTATTTTTCTCTTTCGTAAAGAAGCGGTGGGCCTTTTCCCACATGTCCTTGCCTTCGATGCCGTCGTTGAAAAGCATGTTGGGCGAGCCGTTGACCATGACCCTGACTTTCGTCAGATCCGGGAAGATGAATTTTTCTGAATCTCTGTCGCCCGCAGTATATGGCTCTACAAACAGGAGGAGGAGGGCTTTTGGTGACCTTCTTTGGGCATTGACTTTGATGTTGATCCTAGTGTCAGTGCCTTTTTTGAAAGACACCTCTTTGCCATGCATCATGTGGTCGTAAGTGAACTCTTTGCCGCTGGAGTAAACGCTGTGTGCCTCGTCTGCCAGAGTTTTGCTGCGGATAATTTCGTACTCAAGCTGGATGTTGATCAGCTTGTATTTCAGCTGGGTTGTGTCGGGGCCTCTTACCGCATGTATAGCTTGAGCAAGTTTTACATTGAACGTGAGGTTGTTGTAAAGGGCCTGGGAGTAGAAAACACCGTGGTTGGTTAAAATCTGATGGTCAAGCCTGATCCGGTACTTGCTTCGTATACTTCGTTCAGCTTGTTTTCAGCATTGATGCCCGAGGTTTTCTTGTCTCCAGCGCCTGAGCGGATCTTGCATAGATCCTCGCTCTGAATCCCTTCGAGAATCATGCTGTCTCACTTTTCCTGTGAAAGGAAAAGGTCTTTGAAAGTTTTGTAGATGTCATATCCAACCGTGTCTTGCAGGATAGTGCCTGCAGACTTCACGACCAGCCTGTCAACGAGCGCGCACATGACATTCTGAACAAGGAAGTTGTTGGCGTGCCCTCCTGAAATGTCAATGTCAAAGCAAAGCGCTAGCGAGCCCGGCACCAGAACCTCGTTCTCGTTCAGCTTGGGCACGGAAACATACAGCTTATCGCTGGGGTTGGCTTCAGAGCGGATAAAGGTGATTCGGTTGACCGCGTGCTCGGCCTGCATGGCGTGTAATGTCTTTTCGTTGTACGTTGGGCGAAGGTTCTCTGGCACTGACATTTTGTATAATAAACCGGCGATTATTTTCTAATTTAAAAATAACAGAATTGAAATATATTATTATGGCGACAGGCGGTGGCAAATTTGGTTACGAAGACCCGGACCTTGACAATCGGCTTGACCATGATGATGACTATGATGAGGAACAAGAGGTTGAGAGAACCCAACCTTTTCAGCCAGGCACGGCATCCACTCCCTACCAACCTGGCGCCCCCTACCACATGGGTGAACAAATGGAAATGCGTACTATGCAGCATGAGCAGTCAGGCCTGCCTGACCCTTCTTATCAGGAAGAAACCCCTTTGCTTGAAAGAACACCTTCAATCAGTGATCTTCAAAAAGAAAGTTATTTGCGGCAAAAACTCAAAAAAGCTGTAGATACGATAAAAGACAAATTCCCTAAAGCAAACTTTGAAAAAATCAGTATTAGAAGAGGCACTGGAAAAAATGAGGGAAAAATTGTTGCTGTGGGGTCTAAAAAGGGTGAGTACAAGATTCTAAAAGATGATGAGTCAGGCTTAATGAAAACTTTTTTAGACAGCTTAAAAGATCAACTTGGGCCAATGGCTGAAGAAATTATACCTGAAGACTGTGACACCATCAGAGAAACCCGCCAAAGTTTAAGAGAGGCAGAGATCCAACTAGAACAGGTGGAAACACTCTCTTCGCAAAGAGAAGAAGAAAAGAAAGAAGTGGAAGTTCTGAGACGTAAAATCGAGCAAACTGATGCTCAGATTGATGCCATTCAGGATAAACAAGGTTTGAATCTTGAAAGTGAAGCAGAGCTGCGTAGGCTGGAACAACTGAAAAAGAACTATCAAACCGATCTTGAAAACAAGAAAAAAGAATTGGACTCGCTAACAAAACAAGCTAGAAACAGAGAAAAAGAACAAGCCAAGGTTGACAGACTCAGGGCCAGCCTCGCAGCAAAAGAAAGTGAAACAAACACAATGGAAGAAAGGCTTAACCAAACAAAAACGTTGGACGACCTGAAAGAGCAGGAAAGTGAGCTGCAGTGCCAAAACGAGGAAGACCAGGCAATCATCCAAGATGAGAATGGCTCGCCCTCCGACAAAGAAGCTGCAGAAGGCAGAGTGGCAGAAAGAAACGAGGAGCTCGCACGTTTGCAAACTCAGATTGTGGAAAGGGAAAGGGGGCGGCCTCTCTTGGAAAGGGTCAAAGAGATCTTCAAAAAAATGGTGTGACATTGACCGCTGTTCTTCTTGCTACCGGGGTCACAATCAGAGTTGTCATGGAGCCCTCACAAGCACTTTGAAAGCCACTGGTAAGGCTTTGGGAAATAAGGTAAAAGATATTGGCGTGAAACTTGGTTCTCTGCTGCCCGGGCTAATTGGCTCGATTGTGAGCTTTCTATTCAAAGCTGCGGGCCAAGCCATCGGGTTTCTGGCCGAGCACACCTGGCTGCTTATTCTTGCTGCGGTGGCCTTTTTGTTTGAACAATATCTTAATAAGTGGCGTTAACTTTACCGCCAAGCCATGAACAGCAAAGCCGATAATCCTACTACACTGATAATGACAGCTGTTTTGTTTATTTTGTGTTGCAGTGTTTTATCTGTAGCCTTGGGCTCTATTTTTTGTGCCGTTGGTTGTGCTTGCTGAGTTTCGGCCAAAGCTGATTTCCTTGATTCAGCTGTTGCGGCTTTGTGTATCGGGTTGGAAGGGTTAATTTTTGACGGGCCGCCTGCCATGAGTTTGAGCCCAGCTTTTTTTGTCTCTGGGTTTACCTCGTTGTTGACCCCAAGTTTCATCCCGGAGATCGCCTGTTTCAGCTTGTTGTAACCGATTGTGCTTTCTGTGTTTATTATCATTTGCGTGGGCATGAGCCAGGCGATGGGGGCTACAGCAAGATTGAGCCTGACCTTCGCTTGATCCAGTGTGAGCTGGTACCTTTGCACACTCTCGGCCAGGTCGGGCTGTCTGATCGCGTCTTCCATCAGAACAAGAAACTCGCTTTGGGCTTCTCTCGCTTGACCACCAGAGCCGAGAATACTGCTGCGTACATTGACTTGCCCAGGATGCAATAAACAAAAGCCTCGATTGACTGGTTGATTCGCGCCAAGCCCGCCTGCGTCAAACCTGATGCTGTGTTTGGCGCAAACCAGTCCGATTGGGTATCAGAAATGGCACCCGGCTCAATGTAATAGATCAAGTCCCCTTTTATAGCTTTCTTGCCTTCATTGCTGAATTTGTTCCATCGCAGGTATTTATAGTCAGTTTTAGTCGCGTCTGGTGCGTACACATAAATGCTTCCCAGACCATGGTTTTCCCCATTCGTGTAGCGGAAATCACTCGACAGATCTATACTGAACTTGTTGCATAGCCTTTTGTACGAAGCAATGTCATAATGATTATTGAATTGGTTGAAAGGCGGGTCTCCGGGCAAAGCGCTCATGCTCTGAATACCTCCTAGCTGGTACAAAAGGCGCCTGACGGTGAAATACACGTGGAATTTGTGAAAAGCTCTTATCTGCTGGGGCAGATTTATCCCGTTGTCAAAGATTTCGTGAGAAATTTCACACCCCTGTGTCGCACAGAAAACAGCAAAGTTGAGCTGTTGCGGCCAATATTTCATGTCAGGCCCTCCTAACCAGTGTTTTGATTCAGCTCCAGAGGTGTGCCTCAGGTTGGTTTTTTGAAATATTTCTCTGAATTTTGTTGTGAAATATTGGTCAGGCATGATGTAGATTTTGATTTCGGCGTCGAATATTTTCTTCAAGCTTGGTGCTTTTCCGTCGAAAGGTTCCGCAGGGATGGGCAAGGAAACTTTTGAACCAAGTGGCGACAATTGATAAGGAAAACCTCCACTGCCTCCCAAACCGAGCGCTTTTTTCATTTCTGCACTCCAATACCGCCTGTCTGAACCGAAGACGCTTTGAAACGAGCCTTTGCTTTCTTTGAAAAACACCTCTTCGGTTGCGTTATTTTTCTCGTCGATGCTTTCTTGTGAAATGAACCGGCTTTTGTCCGCTTTTGGAAAGTGGTTTAAAAAATTTGTCCACGCCTTTTCCTTTGCGATCGCCGCTTTTTTCAAAAGCTCAGGATCTTTCCACAGATTCGCCATTGTATTTGAACACAATTTTGTTTGTTAAATATAAAATGGTTGTTCTCACTATTGTCATGCAAGAGAACGGAGAGACTATCTATTTTGAAGACCCCATACCGAAAGTCCATTTCATGAAACTCGTATCTTGTAGTTTATTCAACAGCTGGGACACTTTGAAAAAAGAAGGTTCAGCCACCTTGGGAGATAAGGACAAAGATATAGCTTTGTCAATCAGTAAAATAATGCCAGGACATTACAGTTTAGAAACAATGGCAAAAGAAATAGAAGGTCTATTCGACAAATATAAATATAAAGAGTTGCAAACAGCAATAAATCAACCTGTTGGCCAGCTTGTAATCAGAAATTTGGGGAAAAAACTAATTGAACTTGATCGCGATTTAGCCAATTTGCTTGGTATTTGGCGAAAGTTGTCGCCTATAACCTTTGTAAAACGGCTTACATCTCCAACGACATATTTCATTCATTGTGATTTGATCGACACAGAACGGAATCTGTTCAATGGCAAAAGGTCAGATGTCTTAGCCCTTTTTGATGTGAAAGGGAAGCCTTTTGAAAAGGTAAGCTACCACGCTTCTCCGCAACAGGTTTTGGAAAACTGTTCTACAGACGAGTTTATAAATAGCACAACTATTAGCGTCAAAGATGAAAATGGTAAACTCTTTGATTTCAAGGGCTTCCCGCTTCTTTTTGAATTAGAGTTAAATTAAATTTCTTTATATACAATGTCTTCTGCAAATCTGTTGCCTTCCGCTCCTCCTGCTGAGATTGAAAGAATCTATCCTAACCTTCCCGAAACGACAAATGCCGAGAATTTCCGGCTAACTGAAATAAGTAAAATTGAAAAAGAAATATCTGTTGAGGTTGAGCATTACAGGCTTGTGTTGAAAAAATATAAAAAAGTCCGGAAAGCGATTCACTATTCCGTGGTTGGCCTTGGCGCCGTCACGGCAGCTCTGTCTTCTGGGGCTGTTGCAACATCACTCACTTGTGTTGGAATTGTTATCGGCGCGCCTGTTACCGCGATAGCAGCTTTATCTGGCGCAGTTTCCACTGGCCTGTCCGTTGTGAACAAGAAGTTTGAATGCAAAGTTAATAAGCACTCGAGAATCCATTGTCTGGCTTTTGCAAAACATGACTCGATAAACAGCTCTGTCTCAAAAGCTCTGAATGATCGTGTTTCTGACACGGAGTTTCAACTGATCACATGTGAAATGCAGAAATATCGCCAACTTAAAGAGACTTTACGCTCAAACTTTGCGCAAAAACAAACAAATCCACTCCAGCCAGATCTTGAAAAATTAAGAAACCAGATTCGGCAAGAATTTAGAAAAAAACTTGCGGAGCCCAGCACAAATTTGAACTAAATTTTGAGCGAAAAAACACAAAACTATCTCTTAGTATTATTTAAAAACAGATGATTGTGTTACACCGCGTTACCTTCACTTGTGATGTTGCGTGACTGGGTTACGTTACTGTCATGCGTGACGTTGCAGACAGGTCACACAAAAGGGCAAAAGCCCTGTTGGGGGGTGCTCGTTGGCTGTTCTTGCCTAGCCCCGGCTAAAACTTTCCCGCTGCTGACAAGGCAGCTGTCGATTCCCATTTTAGCTCTGGGAATGAGGTGTGAGATCCCAAGGGACCTCTGAGCACCCCCCAGTCTCCACTGGGCCGGGGCGGGTTCACCCGGGGTTATCACCGTGGACGGCCTCACCCCATACCCCTGACAAGCGCCTGTACATGCCGCATTAGGAATCAGAGGGAGCCAACCTCACATCCAAAAGCACCTTCATTTGCTTGCTGATAGATAGTATAATGCTGCAAGCTATATATTGATCCATTTGCCTCTCCTATCACTTGTGGTGTAGCTTCTCTGTCCTTTGCCTAAATTTTGCAGTATTTTCACACATACGCATGCGCTTTTGGGTGGCGAGATGATGTCATACTTGAGCTATAATTAGAGATTGGCTGAATAAATTATATCACAACAGTACTTCTGAAGGCCAAAATGATTGTGCTTTTCCACGCGATTTGCTTTATTTTCATGGAACTTTCTATACCCGTTTTGCAGAAAGAGGCCAGACAGATGACATATCAAGTCGTTGCAGCCATGCGAGAAGAAGAGAAAACTTAAACGGGCTCAATTGAGTCCCTTGTTCAAGGAATATCACATGTTACGATCAATCAAACGCTGTGATTAAATCTTGCTATTTTCTCGTTTCCTCCTGCTCGATTCACTTTGACATCTGTGGTGAAAAAATAACTTACAGCGCGTTGACTTAGCGTATTTTTTTTGTAAATTCTGTTCTGGTTCGTTTTTCGGCCCAAACAAAAAATCTTGAGATACTCCTTGTAAATTATCTCACGAAGCTCTGGAGGTAGGTTTTTAATGGCCTCGGAAAGTTGACATTTGCTTGATCGCAGAACATCGGACAAATATCTCGCGGCAGCCATCTCGGCGTATGTACATGTGCAGATACTTCTTCAATAGGAAAAAAATTCTGCCGCATTTTTGTATATAATCAGTGCAGGCATTTCTTCAAGAAAAAGTATTTGTGTGCCACATCAGCTTATATTGATTACAGACATTATAGCTTCGCTGGACCGCTCGCGCAATTTTATTTTTATGACACACATGTAAGATGAGGGTTCTGGTCGCAGTTGTTCTTGCAGGTTTTTCCCCAAATCCCGGGTGGAAGGGGTGGCGGGATTCGGGGAAAACCCGCAAGAACCACTGTGCCAGAACCCTCATCTTACATGTGTGTTCTGCAGTTTGTTTTATTAAGTTATTCGCTTCATTCAAATATAGTTTTGAGTCTTATTCAGCTATTACAGAACTGCCAAGAAAAAAACTAAGTGGCTTCTAATTTAGCACCGTTGAAATACGATTGATCTCAAAATAATTAGCTTGTTTTTGTTGTCTTTTTGACTTAAATCTCTTTTCTGCAGTGCTGTAATATTTCGTCGTGCAGCAAAGAAATTATTTGATTTCTCACTTTCAAATTGGTTTTTACATGTGCCTTTCGCATTTAATTTCCATTGTTTTCTCAAATGTTAGCTGTTATAGTACAAGAATGGAAATTCTGTCGTATTTGGTTTCAATTTGTTCTCTGAAGTCAATAATAACTCATTTTTGCACATTCAATTTTCTCAGCTTCTGTCGGGCGTTTTGTTGCGCAGCAAAGACATAATGTAATTTCTTGTTTTCTTATCAGTTGTAAACATCGAGTTGACTTCTTTTGTTGATATTTTCTAATATTTTGGCCCTTCATTTATTCAACTTAAAATAAATGAAGTCTTGAAGCCTAATCTTGTGTGTGTGGTTACTGCACATGTGGTTTACTTTTAGCACTTGTGCTCGCTCTGAAATGTCCAAAAATTGCCCGGGAATTTAGGCGTGGGTCGTGTGCAAATCATTCGGGAGTCAGTGGGTTAAGGAGCGTAGCATAGTGAGTTATAGCAGTTAGTTGGGTGAGAAATAATTAACTTGTTCACTTGTCCATCAGTTGCTGCGTCATAAACTATTTTCTGGTGGTAATTATGCTGACCAAAAAGGCGACAGGGGTGACATTTGCCATTGTAAAACAAAGTAGTTTCCAAAGCCATGATTCCATCTTTCTTGTTTGGAGTCTAACAAGTGCTCCCACATTAAATGAACCTTTGCCAAAAATTATGTTTGAGCTCAAGGGTTACATGCTCGAGAAGTGTTCTTCTTTCCAAGATTATTTCAAATTTCTGTATCGTCTCATTACTTTTAGGGCAAAGACCCATATGAATAGAAACCACTAGTAGATAGGTCAGTGCCTGGGCCATGTCCACAACCCAGCCTTGACGGAGCACCCCCCTAGGTTTAGAGCAGCTAGCTGGCTAGGCCTGGGCTCGCAGGCCAAATCGATCTTCACCCTGGCCCTGGTGAAAACCTGACGGGCATTTTTTTAGTGAATCGCTCAGATATATATTACATGAAACATTCAGCTATCACAAGTTGGCTTAAAAACCTTATGAGTTTTTCTTGTATATTTCAGAGAATAGAAGCTTGGTGGTCTTTTCTGAGGAAGTCAAATTCAAGCTGGTGGATAAACTATTTCAAGGTTTGATTAGTGTTGTCGCAGGATGCCCAGTTTTTTTCCTTATCAATTTTATGTTCATGAGATTGAGCTATATCTAAGCTGAGGTTTTCTTCACTGCCATTCTCTTAGGATCTGCAAGATGCTGGTATTTTCATGAATGATGACCCGCTGCAAGTGTGAGTACTACTGTGGTCATTTATTTTTGACTGGTATATTAAGATTAAAGATTTGGAATTAAAATATAGAAAGTTGTCTTGACCTTATCCATGTGTATTCTGCATTTGGCAGTAGCTTGATTTGGCGGGCAGGAATTGTGGTTGATAATCGGGGTGTAGTCTGACTGGCTGGATTTTCATTTTTATTGATTAAATCAAACGAGTGGTTCCGAATGGAAAGTGTCAAGGCAGCAAGCTTCACTAAAGGCAGCTAATAAGGCGTAATATGCATGTTGTCGTTTGTTAAGAATGCAAAAGTTTCTGTAAGAACGCTAATTTAATAAGCGATGCATCCGGTTGAACAAGCGATTTTTCCATACTGTAGTCGAGGAAGTCCATTTTATACTTGTCCACAGTGTCCCGTAACGTGTTTTATTTTTTTTAATATACTCATGCATTGATTCAAACCTTCCTACAACTCGAAGGATGAGATCTTTGCATCTAAGCTGTTATCCTTACCATCAGTGGAGTCTTCTTGTGCTTATTCCTTACCATTGAGACCCGCTCTATACAGGTGTGTTCTGGTTCTAAGTACAGAACTTTGCCATCTAGAAGAAAACCACATCAATAAATACCAAAAAAACCTAGGGAGTGGAAAACAGGCAATTGCTAAGTATTTTCAAAGGGCCACTTGTCTCACCTACCCTGTGAGGGAGTTCATATGCTCTCCCCACCCCTACACGAAATTAATAACTTTCTGTTGCAGTCTTTTGCCATGTTGTCGTGTTGTGTCCAACTGGCAAAACATTCGACATCTGAGGGCCACGTTTTTGGCCAGAAACTAGCATTTCGCTGACTTGAAGTTCCTTTGCGATATTCTAACCCCAATAGTCCTCTGTCCTACTGACTTTGCACTAAAAACAAAGATTACACTGAAGAGGAAGTAGATCATTTGCTTAGCACCAAGAGTTCCACTTGACTTAATTTTAACCGTACCCCCAAAAAACACAGTAAATCATGTAGCACTTGAAGATATTATATTTCTTTCTGAACAACTCTTGCAGTGATTTTTCAACGTTCTTTCCTCGTATAAAGTGTACCAGATGTACGTACTCTACGTTTAACGTCACACGTCACACACTTTATGTTTTACGTGTCACGTACTTCATGATTACATCCTAACAGAGAGTAGTTTGGAGGAGGCAATTCCCTCAATCTGTTTTAAAATTACTTTAAAAAGAAAAACAGAATGTTGCACACCTTTATGAAAGCATAGTTAGCTGTATTTTATAATTTCAGAAGTACCATGCTGTGCAGCCTATACACCAATCTCTGGTCTCTGTGTTTTGCGTTAAAATCATTCATTCGTCCGGTTGGCAGCTTCATAATCAAAAGTTACAGGAGTACAATTTTACCGAAAAGACCAGAGGGACTGTTTAAAGTATCTTTATGGTTGCATTGATCGTTGGTGGAAAGCGTTACAGGGTGTTGATATTCACTAGAAAATCTTCACTTTTTTATCATGAATAACTACAATTGCCTTTTGGAACTAATTTTGCTATAAACCCATCATTGCAGGGTTGCCTACAGTTCTGTTATACCACAGTGTTGCAGAAGAAACCCCTGCTGGCAAACCAGACATGTTATTGTTTCTTCCTGAAATGACAGGTAATAGGCGGTGTGAAAACATTGATATCCTTAATGGGAACCCACACCCATGCACTCTAGAGCATTAACGAGGAACAAATTGTATGCACTACCTTTTTATTTTTGTCTTTCTTAGATTCCATAAATTATCAAACTGAAGTTGATGAAGATGATTTGGACACAGCGGTTGAAAACTTCTGCAAGGAACGTGCACCCTTTGGTTGTCGTGAACAACCTTCTGAGCTTATGCTTCATATTATGGAAGAAAACAACTTCTCCTTGCCAAAAACTGTAGAAGATGCACTTCAATTATACATCACTCTACTAGCAGAACTGCAATCAGTTTTCTATTTTTGGTTTTGATTTTAAATAGACGTTTGGATTTGATGTCAAATTTCACTTCTATCAGACTCCGTGCAAAATGCATGCAGTATTAACAACGTGGCACCTTATACAACCAAAAAAAAACAGTAATCAAAGAAACAGAATTCTAAAGTCCAAAACATCAACAGCTTCCATTATATCGTTTCAACATGGCGTTTAACTGCTGTCACATGTATTTACAGCCACTGGGGATCAACTTTGACATTGTCAATAAACATTAACTTGATCAAAATATCACACGATCACATAAACCAGTAATCAAAGAAATAAAATGCTAACATCTAAAACATTAACAGTTTCCTTTGTATCGTTTCCAACACAGGGTAAATGCTGTCACATGTGTTTACAGCCACCATGGACCAACTTTGACATTGTCAATAAACAGTAACATGATCACAGAATCTCTGTCGTTTCCCTGTGGTGATTTAGTCCGAGAAATCCCAATGCCTTGGATCTCTGAGGTAAAAGTCAAAGTTATCCCTCAAGTGATGGAAGGATCAATAATTTCAGGGGCGACAATTAAGGCACAAAAGCACATATGGGCTGTTGGCCTAATGGCTTCAACCATGTTTTTGAAGTGCACTACAATGCCTTTATCTAGAAGAAGCACGTCAGAGGCAGTACAGAAACGAACAAACTTCACTGCCATTTTTGCATCCAGATTCCCAACATAGCATTTGACCCACCTGTGTACTTTTTCCTCTTGTGGATCGCTTGGTGTGGCATTCAGTTGACCTGCAACTCTCTCTGGGGTAGGACAGCACATTTGGTAAAGCGAGTCTAACTCCTCTCTGGTCAGTGCATTCCAAAACTCCCCCATCCCTTTTCGTAGCTTTAGTAATGGAAGAAAAGGCTTTGTTATCAACTCTGCAGCGGCTACTTTCAGTAATAACTTACGAAGACTACTAGGCAAGGGCATGGTAGTTTCCTTGAAATCATCTAAGATATCCATGATCTCTTCTGACAGAAATGGCTTTGTCCCATTTAAACCAATAAGCATCGTTTCCTGTTCTTTCTCAGGTAGCAGCAACAAGAATGAGTCAAAAAGGCAATCATTGTCAACTGACCTAAAGATGGCTTGGTGGAGAGAACCGCTCGCTAACTGCACTGGAAAGCTTCCGCAGAGCAAAAACCCATGAGTCAAAATTCACCCTACCGTGGCATAATCGTTTGGGCGCATCGCTGGTGACACTGATACCGTGAATTGGGAGCTTCGTTCACAATTTAGCAGTACAAAACACTCCCAAAATGGGGAGCATTTCACGAACCACTCCATCACCACTTCCAGAGTCTTCATCAAAGAGAACTACAAGCTTTTGTTTAGAAACCTCTGGATCTTCATAAATGCTCATTAATTCAGTGATGTTATGTTGACTAATTGTGATGATCTTTTCGTGATGCTTCTCCAGCGCATTATGCTCCTGCTTATGACGCTCTTCCAAGCTTGTGTAGCTGTCATGTGTAATTATCTCTGTTGTTTGCATTTCATCATCACTCTCAAGAAGAACTTCTGGTGGCTTTGGTGAGACATCCAATATGGTTGCATCAGCAGATGTCTTGGGTTTATCACTTTCTCCTTCAAAGAAGGTTACTTCATTCTCATCTAATGCTAACGGTAATGGAAAACTTTCTTCCAACATTGAAGAAGCTCTCTGTTGGCGATAGCCACACTTTCCTCAGGGTATAGAGTAAAACTAGGCATCTTAGTCAATCTAAAATACTTGGGAGTAAGGCTAAGGGATCCAATACAATCGTACACTGCCAACATTGTAGCCGAAGAGGGGAATGATCACATTAGGACACCTAAGTCAACATGATGTACTGAAACAAGAACTCCATTTTCGTTAGGCTGAGGTGGAACCCGTCCTTCTTGTGCCTTCCTCAACAAATTCAATGCTTCTGCTGCTTCTTGGGCTTTAGCTATCTCTTGCTCCATAAGTTCGCACTGCTTCCTCTTCGTGGCTTCTTTCGTCGAATGTTTGGCTGCATCTTCAGTTTCTGATTTGGCAACTTGCTCTTTGAGATGTTCAAAAAACGCATTTCTCTCACTATTACTGCCAATGAGCATCAAGGATTGGAGGAAATCTCCATTATCTTCATCAAAGAGGCTGGGCAGAGTGTCCCGAAACACAGACTCGTCAAGACTGTCGTCTGAGGTATTATCGTCATCTGACAAATAACTCCTCGATAGCAGATAACACTTCGATAGAAATTAAACACAGTACATGTTTTCTTTGTTTAAGAAAAAAACTATTTGTGGCTAGTTGAGAGAAAATATATTCTTGTATTGGGATTTTGAGATGGCATTACCGCATTATATTGGTGGCTAGTTAGGAGAAAATATGTTCTGCTATTGGGCAAAGCCCCGAAGCGACAGAGCCCAATATGAGAATATATTTTCTCCCCACTGGCGGCCAATATAATCTGGTAATGCCATCTCAAAATTTAGTTTGTATCACGATTTTGCCATTCTTTGAGAATACTAAACAAAAAACTACAATTCTTTTTAGTAAAATATAAAATTCTATGACATGCAAAGAATTGCCATTGCATGCAATGATTTACTATATTTACTATGATTTACTACAATGATTTGCGAGTTACTTTAGAAATTCGACTTTTAAGCCATAAGTTCCATTAAGAAACTAAAAAATTCATTCAGTGTTTCTAATTGAAGCATTTCAGTCAAAGTATCGAACAAAGAAAAAACCAAAGAATGTAGACAAATTTCTCTTTATTCACTTTCAAGAGCGGGTGAGCTAGCTCGCGCAGTAATTCACTGCAGAAATAACTGCAGAAATGGCAATAAGAAAAGGATTAGCTGCAATTTGTCGCTCTAAAGTCCTGACATTTGAAGTGTACTCGAGGAACCCATTTTGTTGTCATGGTAAGTTGTCAACCAATCACATGCGGTAATAGTTGAACAACAATACATAGCATGTTGTCGTCTCTACTGTGAACTTCAAAAGTGGTATTACTGGATTTTCTTAGCATTTTTAGATATTGTCTAGTTTCGGAATAATCTCACAGAATTTGATTACCTTATTCTCAATGTCTCATTAAAGCCTTAAATTTAGGATCCATTTTGAATCTTCTGCGGAGTTAGTTTTCTCGATCCTGAGAAAAAGCCGAAGAACATTAGGCAGCATCATTTTGCCATAAACACCATTTTTTTATACCAAGTAGATGATGCAATACTGTAAAGTTATAACAAATTGACGTCAGTTTTTCATGCGTCTGTCCTGTTAAAATGAATCTAGGGCAGCCTGTCAAACTAACTTGAAATGTTTTCATGGGTGGTTTTTAGGTTGACTAATGAGCGACAACTGGAAATTCTGTGAAAACAGTTACTTTTCCAACTTGCTTACAGTTAAGCGAGTCAGAAAACTTCAATTGAATTCTCATTAAAAAATTTAAGCCACCAAAACCAGGTAGCTTAAACGAGTTGGTAATTAATTTCGGCCATTGAGGAGTTTCTTGTGGTTATTCGTCTGACAGGGGTGTCAAATCAAAATAGAACAGCTACTTGCTTCTTCACTGAAATTGCCCGCATGTCTGGGTGACACAACTAACAAAATTACAGACGAATAAAATGGAACGTAAGCTCTGAGACTGGAATAGAGGTTTGATCATGATCTTTAGTAATTGTCATGATGTTTAATTCATTAGACCTTGTCAAGAGGATGCATGCTGCCATTTTTTTTGAAAGAAATATAAATTGAAATTTTAGTACAATTTCTATGTAAAAATTTAGATAAGATAATGTTATCTTTAAGTGTATTAATTTCAAAGATCCTACCAGTGTCTTGCCAAGGACTTTCAGGCATGATGATTACCAGTGAATGTCTTCAGACCCAATGAAGATCTTGGTGAGAACTTGATGAGGACTTCTCCAAGGACTTGTGATAAATTCTTGCCCAAATTGGGACAAAAGCAAATGAGCAAAATAAAGACATTCTTAACTGACCGTCAATCTGGGTATGTTCTTAGCTTGTTCCTTAAAATTGTGGTTAATTTCAGCCTCAAAGTTCTTATAAGAAAGGTAAAAGGTTTTATATTATTTTCTCTTGATGCATGATGTCAGGATTTGCCAAGATCTTAGCATGATCTTGTTCTATCTTGTCATTTAACAATCCAATAATACCTAACCTTTGTCACATACTTGTTTTAGATTATGGCTAACTGTGTTAAAATAATATCTTTGAATATAAGGGGGTTATGAAATCAAGTCAAGAGAAGATCAATCTTTTCATACCTTAAGAATCAAAAAGCAACTTTGTACCGCCTTTGGGAAACTTTTTCCAAGGAGGATGACAAGAGGATGTGGTCTGCGGAATGGGGAGGACAAATTATATTTTCGCATGGCTCTGAACACTCTAGAGGTGTATGCATGCTTCTAAGCATAAACTCTGGATTTTCTCTTAGTACTGTACACACTGACTGAGACAGAAGATATATAATTGCTAAAGTAAACATAGGTGACCAACAGCTTTTTGTTATCAATATTTATGCTCCAAATAAAGGTGCGGAACGAGCTATTTATCAGAAGTCTAGGCACCAATCTGATCTTGAAAACTGATATTATGAAGATCATAACAGGCGATTGGAATGGTTCTCTGTTCCATGAAGACAAATTTGGTGGCCTTCAGTGGAAAGAAACAAACTACAGGAATTCCATTATCGATCTTATGGAAGAATTAGATCTAGTTGACATATATTGTAAGCTTCATCCAAACACCAAAGCCTTTATGTACGAGTCGAAAAATTTAAAGTTTAAATCTAGAATTGACTACTTTCTTGTCTCCAATACAATAGCCATAAATGCAAAGAGAGCAGAGATCCAAGCATCCATTGCACCTGACCACAAAGAAATTTTTCTTGTCTTTTGAAATTCAAGGGGAATTTAAAAGGGGCCCGGGATCATGGAAATTCAATAATAAATTATTAGAAGACCAAGACTACATAAATCTTATCAACACATTTTACCTCAAAATTCTGGATAAATACAAAGACGTTAGAAGTAAAAAGCTTCTTTGGGAAATGATTAAAATGGAAATTGCTCTAAAACCATTCAGTACTCCAAAAATAAAAGATCACTTTTAAAAAGAAAGGAAATTGAACTGCAGGAAGAAATGCAAAAGCTAGACCAGCAAATATGTGAGAATCAATATTTCAATCAAAACTTATTGAATAACTACGAATTAGCTAATAAAGAATTAAAAGATATATACAATTCAAGAGGAAAAGAGGCTGTTTAGATCCAAAGCAAGATGGGTTGAGCAAGGAGAGAAGCCAACAAAATATTTCTTCAACCTTGAGAAAAAGAATTACGATAGAAAGATAGTTAAGGAGCTTAAGGATGAGAACGATCAATACTAACCAATTTCAAGGAGGTAAAAGAGAATTGAAGACCACTTCTCTAAAATACTAAGCTCTGAAATTGTTGAAAATGATGATGTTCAAAGAGTCAACTTTAACCAGATTGCAAAAGACGCAGAGATTCCAAGGTTAACTGACGAAGAACAAATTGAGATGGAAAATGATCTTACAATGGAGGAAATTAAGAGAGTTATAAAACTGTTTCAGAGAAACAACACACTGGGCGACGACGGTTTTTCAGTTGAATTTTATGAAGTCTTTTTAGACCTGCTTGGAGGAAATCTTCTGGATTGCTACAATGAAGCCTTCCATGAAAACCAACTCTCAATCTCCCAAAGAAGAGGAATCATTTCCCTCATACCAAAAAGTAAGGAAAACTTGAAAGAAATAACATGCTGGTGCCCAATAACCCTTCTTAATGTCGACTATAAAATTCTCGCTAGGATAATAGCAACGTGCATCAAACCCTCACTTCCGACTTAAATTTATTCCGATCAAACTGGCTTTATAAAAGGAAGTTACATCGCACAGAACATCCGCCTCTTAGGTGACCTAATGAACTTTACCAATACTAAGAAAATCCCTGGAATTCTCCTTTTTATAGACTTCGAAAAAGCCTTTGATACTTTAGAATGGAGCTTTCTCCATCAAGCCTTAGAAATCTTCAACTTCGGGCCTAAGATCAGAAAGTGGGTCTCGATTCTCTACAACAATATCGAAAGTGGAGTGATGAATGGCAGGTACATGACAAATTATTTTAAAGTCTGGAGGTATACGGCAAGGATGTCCATCAAGTCCTTTATTTGTACTTGCAGTGGAAATTCTGGCGCTAAAATGCCGCCATGATCCCGACTGTAAGGGTATAATACTACCTAACTCCCATGAAGCAAGATTGATGCAATTTGCAGACGATACAACTGTGATCTCAAGCACTATAGCATCTCTCAAAACATCACCTCAGATAATCAATAGCTTCAGTGCATTATCAGGCCTGAACCTGAACAAAACCAAAACAAAGATAATGTAGATCGGTTCTTGAAAAGGTAATAAGGACAACTACGGGTTTCAAGTGCATAACAGAACCTATTAAGGTTCTTGGTATGTTTTTATCATATGATGGAGACAAAAACAATGAGGAATATTTCTTCAGTAAAATTCGTAAAATGAAGACAAAACTGAATATTTGGCAAACACAAAATCTCTCACTGTATGGACATTCAATGCTGGCGAAGACAGTGGGTGTCTCTCAATTGATTTATACAGCATCAATGTTAACTGTCCCTGAACCTGTGATCCACAAAACTCAAGCTGAACTTTTTGCTTTTTTGTGGAGAAACAAAAAGGATGACATAGAGAGACAGATCATTTATCAACCAATATCTGACAGAGACTTAAATTATATAAACTTCCGAACAATGGTCATATCGTTATGGTTGAGTTGGATTGGCAGATTTCTTGATGGCGCAAATGCCAACTGGAAGGCTATCCCTAAGGCTATCCTGCATGCCAGTTCAAAAATAATATTGAATTATTTTCAACTCTTTTAGATGAAAGCGGTGAAAGCCAAATGTAAAATGTAAAAAGGAAAATAAACAAAACCCACTTGTCTCAACGAAAGTTAATTTAACATTGCTCGAAATCCTTGGAGATCTGCTCTTATCACTACCGCACATGTAAAAATGGACCTTCATTTATTCAGGAATACCTACAAACTCTTTCAAACGAAAAGACTCCAATAAATTCAACGTCTTAACACCACTGATTTGAAGCTAAGGGTAACACTTTGAAAAGTAGTATTTAAGCTCCTGGCCGAAGTGTTGCATACTTCAAAACGACTACAGTACCGTAACAACAACCAAAAAAAAATAATAAGCTTATGTTTGCCTCACGTCCTCGCTCGCTTACTTCGACGTAACCTCGAAGAATTTTCTCATATAAACGTGTTCAATTCTTGAGACAAAAATACTCATACAATTAACAAGGTAATAACACAATTTCCCCATCTCTGGGCTTACTTTGCAGCGACTGCATTTAAAACCATACATCTGATCTAGAATCTTTCACAGGCATGTTTTCATTAACAACGCTATTTCAATTCTCCCACATCAGCATCGCCATCGCTTGATTCTTCCCTCTGGACCACCTTTTATAGTAACGCAAACGGCACAGAACAACAACACAGTTTGTTTATCTTCAGACTTACTTTGCGACGACTGCTTTTAAGACAATACATGTGTCACTGTCATACGTAATCGTGACGTTTTCCATCAACAACAACATCTCTTCCACTTCACCATCACTGCAATTCTTACAGTCGGGGACCAGCTCTTCCAAAACATCGCTGAACACGGTAACGTGAACAGGACTGCCATCTGGAACCTCCATAACTACCGAAGCATAGCGACGAACAGGGCAGTCCACAGTTCTCATGGAATAGCCGCATCTATCACATCGCACAACAAGGGTTCCCATTGCTTGAAGAATCTTTCTGGAGCACTTCCTACATTGAAGATACGACTCTACCTTCTCAACACACTGAAAACTTCGGATCGTCAAAGTGCTGGAAGCAGATCCTTCTCGTATTTCTTCCGTCACCAGCGGGATTGC
>NW_028301576.1:31530000-31537500 GCF_042242905.1 Orbicella faveolata
GAGCGCGAGTTAGAAAAACCCTCAAGTTTACCCACTAGCATTGTCCCTGCACATATCCACGATGACTGGCGATGGTCGTACAGGCTTGTTAATGGAAATTTTTATGCTGGTAGAACAAAGTGAAAATCAGGAATTATTTGTAATTATTTCTACGTAGATGCGACTGAAAATGCCATGTTTAGACGCCCACTCAGGCTCCTTCAACAAAAATTAACTTGCCCGGACTCCTAACTTAGGCGCCTCAGGCGACCGAGCTCCCGTTATACATGCAGTAGCCTTCATAAGCACAAGAAAAAGAAACATTTCCCTTCTTTCTTGTTCTTCCGCATATGCTTATTTCACATGTGGGAACTCCCGAAAAGTAAGCACAAGCATAAGTTCATTCAATCACTATGCTGTTTCATCAATGATCTAACTGGCACTGCGCATGCGTACTTTACTAGTTTGAACAACCTTGTACTTGTCTTCACCCTCATACTAATAATTATATCAGATGTGCGAAACAGGCTTTAAGTGCGGTACTCACTTGCAACACAAGCAGAAGAATAAGCATAACAAGCTTATGCACGGGTGAACACAGCTGCAGCATAGGCATAAGCACAAATGCTCAGTCTTATGCTTATGCTTACGTCGATGTCATGTTGAATAAGGAAATGGTTGCTATTAGCAGTATAGTGCTCGCTCATTGCCTGAAAGTCTTTCGCTTATGTTTATACTTATGCTTATGCCAACCAAGCCCTAACTAGACAACACAAACATAAAAACAACACAAGCTTATCTTATGCATATATGCTTATCCTTATGTCCGAGCCTCTCATCTAGCACATAAGCTTTTATGGTTATCCCTATGCTTACATCGCAAGTGAATACCGACCTTAACACTGCAACAATAGCTTTTCGATAAACAAAACTTCACCCTTTTGAACTTTCCCTCCGCAAACCTTTCAACTAAAATCTAGACGAGTGATTGTCTTACACCAACTTCTACTCAGCATATATTTTCTGTCTTTGAAGCTTAATTTAATTTCATTTCATATTCCTCAAAATGTTCCTTTACCAGTCCAACACCTCTTAGAACGCTTCATACCCTTTTATGGAAATCAAACATCATTTTCTATTGATGATATTTAAATTACATTGCCTCATCAAATTCACGAGTTGGCTCACAGAGTCTTTGATCTGGGACCCTAGATCGACAGTGGTAAGTTCAGCCATCTTTGTCCCTCAGCAACTAATGTGTTCAATGGAGCCATCGAAAGACAATTTTACGGCTGCATTTGCCACCTCTCTGCAACAATGAAACTCTAGCACACGTACTAAATTCAAACAAACACTAGAAGTGAGTCTTATAAGCTTATTTTAGAGGAACAAAGTGAACTCTCATTGTCATAACAAGTTTTAGTACAATATTTAGAAGATTTGCTTGTTCAAGTTCAAGCACGTTTTCAGTAATTATATTGCTTCGCGAGCAGAAATTTGCATTGGGTGTTATAGCCACATCCTGTGACGAATATTAAATAGATATGACTCAGCTTAAAGCAATCAATTGTTGGTGGTTTTAGGATCAGTGTAATCGGATTATACTCGGTAATTATCAAAGAATAATTGTAGCCCACGTTAAGGAAATTAGTATCAACCACAAGCGTTACACGTTAGGAGATTAGAAAAGACCGCAGAAGAACAATAGTGAGCCTTAGCCAACTTAGGTTTGCGGCCAGACATACGTAACCAAGGCGTTTACGCTAGTGATAATAAAATGTAGTGAATATTGTAATTTTAAGTCAGAACGATTAGAGCAATAAGATTGATCAGAACGAATGTACGAAAGAAGCTACAATAAAGTGGAGAAAACGACAGATACAGTCCTAAGTGTTTGTTAAACCAGCCACTGCGGGAGATTCCGCAAAACGTGGTCCTTTGAGCCGGATTATAGATTGAGAGAATGTCGAACAAGAAAGTGAGAGCAGGCCATCATGGATTCCTTAAGAAAGTCCTTGAAGACGTTGACGAGTGTTTCGAGAACGCATTTGCCACTGTCAGAAAGTCTAAATTACAGAAATGGAAAGCCAACCTGAAAGAACAGCTTGACAAGATTTTGGCGTTAGATGAGCAGATTCTGGCCGAGTTAGCAGCTGATGAAAAAGTGACAGAAGAGGAGATAGCGGATGAGATCGAACGGAGTGGCCGATTGAAAGCACACGTAATGCAAAGTTTAGCTGAAATCGATGAACGCCTGGCCGAGCTCGCTGCCCCGCCTGCCCCGCCATTCGCGCCACCAGAACAACAAGAGAGTCCACCACCCAACCCGAATCATCTCATCCATTACAGTCTTCCAAAGGTAGAGGTGTGGAAGTTTAACGGAAAACTTGGAGAATGGCAGGAGTTCTGGGACTCGTTGAAAGTTCCATTCACTTGAACGATGGGCTTTCGAACGTGGACAAATTCTCATACCTGAGAAATTTTTTGCTAGAACCAGCAATATCAGCAATTGGAGGATTCGCACTGATGTCCGCTAATTACCAGGCAGCGGTAGAACTGCTAAAGAAACGATATGGTAAAAAGATCGTGGTGCAAAGAGCACTTGTAAATGAACTGTTGAATGCACGTCCTGTATTCAATGAGAGTGACACACCCAGACTGCGCAGTCTCTATGATTTTGCAGAAAGTAAGTACAGAGCGGTACAAGCGTTAAAAGTAAAAGAACGAAACTACTCGGAAATTGTCGTCCCGATGCTGCTGGAGAAGATCCCTGACTCCATTCAGCTGACTATCACAAGAGAGACGGAGTATTTGGAGTGGTCATTGGGGGACATGTTGAACGCACTCCTGGTCGAAGTGGAACTGAGAGAGGACCAGTGTTTGACGCCGCGCCGAGTTGCGTCCAGCGATGGAAGGAACAGGCCTCCAACCACAAGGGCGCTGTTTGCAAGGAAAAGGGATGATCGAAGATGTGCGTTCTGCCTTGGAAACCATCTACCGAAGGAATGTAAGAAGGTCACGAACATTGATGAACGTAAGAAACTGTTATTTAAGTTTGGTAGATGCTTTAAGTGTATTGACCGGGGACATTGTGCCCCAGATTGCCAAATTACTGTAAAATGTAAAAGTTGTAAGGGTTTTCACAACACGTGTTTGCGTGACGCAAAATTGCAGCAACCCCGAGGGGGAGATAGTGCTCAACCCACAATCACGAGTAATCCAAATAGCATGCTTGTAGGTACGGAAAGTAGAATTGCATTCCAAACTGCCCAAGCCTTAATTAAGGGGAGGGTACAGGGAAGGGTGAGAGTTTTATTTGACTCAGGAAGTCACAAATCATTCATAACAGCTAAGGCTGCAGGTGATTATGGCTTAGAAGTTGTAAGAAAGGAGTGGGTAAGCATTAATACGTTCGGGCATAAAGCCAAAGAAACGGGATTGAGGGAAGTCGTTCAGTTTGACATAATGCCTCTAAAGGCTGATCGGGCGCTTAGGTTGAAGCTTATGTTGTGCCGGAAATATCCAATATAACCAACAAGCACGTAGAGGTCGTCAAAAACGATTACCTGCACTTTCGTGATCTGTGGTTTTCAGACATTTGTCAAACAAAGGAAGAACTCGTAATAGATTTGTTGATAGGATCGGATTACTTGTGGGAGTTTCAGAAGGGGAGAACAATATGGGGGGAGCCAGAAGAACCCGTAGCAGGAGAGACTGAGCTTGGATGGGTATTGTCAGACCCCCTAAAAAGAAAAGAGTCAGACAGTAGACAGGAAGTGTCAGTAAATTTCGTAGCACAGAAAAGTGTAGCGATCGACAGAGATAGTTTAGAGAGTACAGTTAAAAGTTTGTGGGATTTAGAGAGTTTAGGAATCAAAGCAAGCGATCAGTTGCATGAATCATTTGAGAGTGAGATTAACTTCATTGAAGGTAGGTATTCGGTTAAGTTGCCTTGGAAACAAGGTCACAACAACCTTCCTAGTAATTTTGCAAACCGTTTGTCACGCATGAAAGGCCAAATTAAAAGATTAGGAAAGGAGCCGGAAATACTTGAGGAGTACGATTCTATCATCAAAGAGCAATTAAGTTCGGGTTTTGTTGAAAAGGTGGCAGAATTGGAGGGGGCGAGCAAGCTTCATTATTTGCCTCATCAAGCTGTCATTCACAAGGATGCGGAAACCACAAAGCTGAGAATAGTTTATGATGCCTCTTCAAAAGAAGGTAAGAACGGGACTTCGCTGAACGACTGTCTACATACCGGGCCATCTTTAAACCCCTTACTTTTTGATATACTTGTACAGTTCAGGGAAAATAGGGTCGCGCTTGTCGGTGACATCGATAAAGCCTTTTTGAATGTATCGGTAGATGTAAATGATCGCGATTGTTTGAGGTTCCTGTGGGTGGATGACGTGCGTGACAGCAAATCGAGCGTTATTGTGTATCAGTTTGTCAAGTTGTTTTTGGATTGAACATGTCACCCTTCCTGCTTAATGGCACAATAAGGCATCGCCTAGCAACCTTTGCAGAAGTTGATCCTGAATTTGTTAGAAAAATGGTCGAAAGTTTTTACGTAGACGATCTGGTTTCGGGTGAGAGCACAACCGACAAAGCGTACAATCTGTACAGCAAAGCAAAGGTCAGAATGGCAAACGGAGGGTTCAATTTGCGAAAGTGGAAAACCAATTGCCCAAAGTTGAAAGAGAGAATCGGATCGATTGAGACGCCCACAACAAAACAGGAAATGGTAAGAAGACTAGAAGATGAAGAAACGTATGTGAAGTCAAAATTAGAAGCCCAACGGGGTACGAAGGGAGAAAAGGTTCTGGGTGTTATATGGAATTGTGAATCGGACACCTTCCACCTTAGTCTCGCGCATATTGCAGAAAAGGCGAAAGATCTAGAACCCACCAAGCATAACGTTTTGAGCTTGTTAGCCAGCTTGTTCGATCCTTTGGGGCTAATTAGCCCAGTGAGGGTTAGCATGAAGATTCTTTTTCAGGAAATTTGTAGTAGCAGGCTTGATTGGGACAAAACGTTGACAGGGGAAATTAAAGGGCAATTGTGCAAATGGGTCAAAGATTTGTTACAAACGAGGGAAATTAAGGTCAGTAGGTGTCTGTATGAGGCAAGTGAGAGTGTGACAGAGTGTTATTTTACATGGATTTGGAGATGCGAGCAAGAGAGCGTACTGTGCCATGGCTTACCTCGTGTACCGTATGGATGATGGTCAGGCCCATGCTAACTTAGTTGCAAGTAAAATGAGAGTCGCCCCCTTAAAACAACTCTCCATTCCACGCTTGGAATTGATGTCAGCGAGAATATGGGCACAACTTATGAACACGGTGTGTAACGCATTACAGTCACAGGTAAAGGTAGATGGCGTGAGATTTTGGATGGATAGCAAAACAGTGCTCAGCTGGATCCAAAACAAGCGCAAATGGAAGCAGTGCGTACAACACAGAGCAGACGAGATTCTCAGGCTGACAAACAAGGAGAAATGGGCGCATTGTTCGACCTTAGAAAACCCAGCAGATCTTGGTTCGAGAGGGGTGCTAGCTTCCCAACTGAAGGAAAACGAACTTTGGTGGCGTGGCCCGCGATGGTTGACAGGACAGAAAGAAGATTGGCCAGTCACAAACGAGGACTTTCAAACTCCCGAGACCTCATCCGAAGAAAAGAAGACCACATCGGTAATGTTGGTCGAAATGAAAGAAGAGACCTCAGTAGTGGTAAACATGAACGATTACAGCAAGCTGCAAAGGTTAGTGTGTGTGACCGCTTGGGTGAGACGGTTCGTGAACAATTTAAAGGCGAGTTTGAAGCGAAAGGAAATCATAAAGCACACAGGTAAGTTGGAAGTGAGTGAGTTAAAGGAGGCGAAGATCGAATTGATCAAGTTGATCCAAAACGAATTGAAGAAGCAAGGCAACTTCAAACAGCTGGTAAGTGAACTTGGCATTGTAGAGCAAGGAGGGATTTTTAGATGCATCGGTAGGCTTGTTAATTCAGATTTAGAGTTTGATGCTAGAAGACCCATCATTCTTCCAAGAAAGAACCACTTGACTAAATTGATTATACGAGGTTGTCATGAAAGGGTACACCACAATGGTGTGAGGGCTACATTAGCCAAATTGCGATCAAGGTACTGGGTACCAAAGGGCAGACAAGAAGTGAAAGGGGTCCTGAGCGAGTGTGTTACTTGTAAGAAGCTTAAAGGAAAGCTGTACAGTTCTCCACCAACTGCAGCACTGCCAGAGTTTAGAGTCACAGAAGCCCCACCATTTTCGAAGGTAGGTGTCGATTTTGCTGGGCCCCTCTATGTGAAGAGTAAATCAGGAGAAATGGAGAAAGTTTATACTGCATTATTTTCGTGTTGCATGACCAGAGCAGTTCACTTAGAATCAGTAGAAGATTTGTCTGCTGCCGCTTTAAGACGTTGTCTGAGAAGATTCACTGCGAAAAATGGAATGCCTGTTCTCATTGTGTCCGAAAACGCAAAAACATTTCAAGCAACTGAGAAAGCCTTAAACGAGTTGTTCAACCATCCAGAAGTCCGAGCACACTTGGAGTATATGAGGATAGAGTGGAAGTTTAATTTAGAAAGGGCACCCTGGTGGGGGGGATTTTTTGAAAGGATGGTTGCAAGTGTGAAAGATTGTTTAAGAAAGACGTTAGGAAACACCAGGCTGTCGTATGAGGAGCCACTAACAGTGCTCACAGAAGTAGAATGTACGTTAAACGCGAGGCTGTTGACCTATGAGTACAATGAAGTGGACGAGGTGTTAACGCCTTCTCATTTGATCTATGGGCGAAGAATTGAATCAATCCCGAATGAGATTGTGGAACCAGATGATGTGGTAAGTGGGGCGCAATGTTTGGCAAGATTTAAACATCTAAGTACTCGGTTAGCTCACTTTTGGAACCGGTGGCGAAGGGAATTTCATAGGTGTCAGGTACGAAATCAGAATAGAATGATAGAAGTAGGAGACGTAGTCGTAGTGTATGATGAGGAAAAGAAAAGAGGAGAGTGGAAATTAGGAGTGGTAGAGAGCCTTGTGAAGGGTGAGGACAGTGTAGTTAGAGGGGCTAATGTAAGGGTGGTTACAAAAGGGAAGCCAACACACTTATCCAGGCCAGTGCAAAAATTATACCCCTTGGAAATTAGAAGTAAGGGGGATGGATTACCACGAATGGACAGTGTTGCGAAAACTGTAGAAAGTCCCACAAGAACCGTCCCTCGACGAAAAGCAGCGTTAGATTCTCGTTGGAAATCGCGCCTAATGCTTTACTTGTAGACGAGTCAAGGAGGGGAGAGTGTCATAACAAGTTTTAGTACAATATTTAGAAGATTTGTTTGTTTAAGTTCAAGCATGTTTTAAGTAATTATATTGCTTTGCGAGCAGAAATTTGCGTTGGGTGTTATAGCCACATCCTGTGATGAATATTAAATAGATATGACTCAGCTTAAAGCAATCAATTGTTAGTGGTTTTAGGATCAGTGTAATAGGATTATACTCGGTA
>NW_028301576.1:31542500-31545000 GCF_042242905.1 Orbicella faveolata
ATCCGTGAAGTATTCCTCTTCCTGGGAAAAGCTATCAAAGATAAAGTCATTAAGGCTGCTGCATCCTCAGAAGTATTTGGCTGCCTTGCAGATGAGGTTACAGACATATCAGTACTCCAGCAATTTGTTGTCTTTGTGAAGTATGTCAACGCAAGTGGAATGCCCCAGACAGACTTTTTGCACACAGAACATATGACCGACGCTGCCACTGGACAAGAGTTGGCCAAGTGTCTCAAGAAAATTGTTGAGGATTGCCAGCTGGAACTGAAGAAGATGAAAAGTTGTGTTACAGATGGAGCAGGAGCAATGATTGGCAGGCACAATGGAATGGCAGCAATCATAAAGAGAGAAGTACCAGATCTAATTAACATCCACTGCGTGTGCCACAGACTTGCACCTGCGTGTGCAGATGCTTCTAAAGAGCTGAATTATATCAAGAAAGTTGAAGGTCTTCTGCTACAAATATGGAAGTTCTATGAGTATTCCCCCAAGAAAACAGCAAAGTTTGCTGCTGTGCAGTCAGGGCTACACAATCTTCTGCCAAAAGATCAGCTTTCCCAAGCAAAGAAGCATATGAAGAAGGCAAAGAAAGCGGTTGCAAGTCGCTGGCTTTCCTTTGATGAGTCTGTAAGGGCAATGGTTCAAGAGTTTATTGGACACCTGCAAACGTTTGAGTTCTTTAAGGAGGGTGATGCTACTGCTTCAGGTCTACTGACGCAAACCAGAAGTCACAAATTTATCGGTACACTCTACATTCTTAAAGAAATCCTCACACACTTAGCAGTTCTCAGCAAAACTCTTCAGCATGGAGAACTGTGCTTTGCTGGTCTACCATCAGCTGTTTCTTACTGCCTTGCTAAGCTTGATGATGTTCTGAAAAGGAAAGATGAAATTCTTAGATCACTGAGTGTTGATCTATCCGAGAATGGAAAACTTGCCCTGGCTGGAATCGAAGTAACTCCAGCAAGTACCATGTTCCTAAATGACTTGATTACATCCTATGTGGCTAAGTTGAAAGAGAACATAGCAGCAAGATTCCCTTCTCTGCCACTTGTACAAGCATTTTCAATCTTCGACTTGCAAGTTCTCCCTGTAAAGGAAGCCCCAGATTTCAAGATCTATGGCATGAACCACATAGCCACACTCTCGGATCACTTTGGCGCCACAGGGTATGTGGAAGTCGAAGCCCTTAAGTCTGAATGGGAACATTTCAAGTTTATTGCACAAGATTTGAAGTCAGAATGTCCCACGACCGAAGCACAACAACCAGAAGTAACTTCAACGGAGTGGTTGCTAACCAAGCTATGCAGTATTCCATCGTTCAAAGTTATGTTCCCAAACTTGGTGAAGCTGGCTGCTGTAGCTCAAAGTCTACCAGTAACAAATGCCTGGCCAGAACGAGGCGCAAGTGCGTTGAAGCGCATTAAAACCAGGCTTCGAAATTCACTGAAAGATGACATGCTGGAATGCCTCTTGCAAATTTCCATTAATGGCCCTCCTGTGTCAGAGTCAACAGATGTCATATCAAATGCACTTGGCCTCTGGCTTCAAGAAAAAAATCGAAGAAAACTGCCCCCAGTGACGGCAACTGCGTCAACATGCACAAGTGAAGGTGAAGAGCTCCAGGAGACCATTACTACTCTGACTGAAGAAGTGGATTTCCTACACGAAGAGGTTCAAGATCTTGAAGATGAGATTTATTCACAGCAACAAATCTTCAAGAAGCTGCTTCTGAACATGTGCACGTATGACAGCTCTGATTGTGAGAATGATGATTACTAATTAAATATTAATACGTTATTGTGACATGAAGATACAGTGTAGATTGTCATTTCTTTCTTTTCAAGCAAGGAATACTCAAGGAGTTTGGAGATATTAATAACTTCATTCATTTGATCTCCGTATAAAACTTGTATGCATTGTGAAAATCAAATTGTACTAAAATGAGAACAGTATAAGTTGGTGCAACAAAAGGTTTAGTTTTACGATTTGCTGATTATGGACTGTCACTTTTTTTTTTTTGAAACAAGGAACACTTAAGTCTGTTGGAGATATTTTATAACTTTAATCATTTGATCTCTGTAAATTAAGGTGCATGAATTTGAAATTATGCACTGTGAAAAACAAACAGTACTAAAATAAGAACCACTTGCATAGGTTGGTGCAACAAAGATGTTATTTCACTATTTGCTGATGATGTACTATAATATATTATCACTCTGTTTTATCAGCATTTTTGATTAGGAAATTTGCCATTTTCATGCCCTAGAAAGCAGGAAAATGCATTTCCAGGGGTTTCATGTTCAAAAAATTTCTCGGGGGGCATGCCCCCAGACCCCCCTAGATGCTCAGGCCCTTTCGGGCCTTCGGAACGTGGCCGTTGGCCACGTATTTCACTGCTACGGGTGATAACTTCCATGCAACGGCTGCTTCAAAACTTAATGACAGCCCTGTAAACTCCGGCAGCTATTAGCCATTTCGCTCCAAAGCTTCACTTTTC
>NW_028301576.1:31547500-31565000 GCF_042242905.1 Orbicella faveolata
TTTTGAATAATAAGCCCCTAAAGCTGAAACTAAGGGTGCTTTTAGCAGGTCATACTGTTATATGGTAACCTATTGTGTCACAAAAATGATGACATGTTCACCAATGATTGGGCAGTTTTTTGATCTCATGAATGTAGCATCACATGATAAAGAGTGGTGATACTGACCCATCAAAATCTGGGTGCTGGAAACTGTTTTGAGCCACTTTAATTCATGATAAGAGTGATTTTTAATTGAGTGTTGTGAAAGCAAAGGCAAAGTAATATTTTAAAAACTCTACTTAATCACAAAGGACACAGAAAATACAATGAACCAATGAAAACTCACAGTAATTGCATACAGCTGAAATGAAGGGTGGGAAAATGTGTGCAAGTAAGTCACGATTGCTATTGATTTTAGCTGTCTGGATGAAAAAGTGGCGAGAGAGTTTTAAGCCAACCGAGTAGCTTGGTTGATGCAAAACCAATTACTTTTCGACACTCAAAGATTTCTCATTCATTTCAGTGGTTTTTACTAGGATATGGGCTTTTTGGTAAAAAGTCAGACTTGCATCAAAGGCAGTAAAAATTATATTTTTCTTCACCAATATTTCTTCCTTCTCCCTTTCCCCACTCATCCTTTCAGTTTGTCTTCCCTTTGTGTTTGTGATTCCTTAGGATGTCTGCCATACAATCCATTTATAAGAAAAAAAAAAAAGTTTTCTGCGTGTAAGATTTGTTGAGTTTCTGGAGTTGACATTCTGCAGATTTCACTTAAAAGTAACTAAATATGATTTAATTGTAGAGATAAAAAGAAATGGTCAACAAATGCCCCAGAATGTGAGGGATCCATTTTCTCCAAGAAGTTCACCAGAAAGTACTGTAATCAGGTTGTGACATGAAGTGATTCCCTACTGAAAATATAATAGTTCGAAAGTGCATGTACATGAAAATGATCTTGAAAAAAATAAATGCATGAGAAAAAAAGAAAGTATGTTTAAGCAGTCTACAAATTTATTTTTTTTCTTTTCGTTTCTTTTCTCCCTCCTTCTCCAGTTGCTCCTCTAACTCTTGCCTCCGTTTCAACACATCCTCTTCCTCTTTTAGTAATTCTTCTGAGTTTCTGAAATGAAACGTTTATTTTTTGGGAAGAAAGCTTAAAACTCTAAATGATTGGATGAGCAAAACAGATTTGAAAGAAAATTACCTCTTTCTCTCCTCTGATGGAAACACAACTCCTTGAGCTTGAAAGCTTCCCGTCCAAGTTTTCTGGAGTTTTAACATCAACGCAATGCCACTTCAAGGTTGCAGGACTTTTAATCAGTTGGTATGTTTAAATTGAATTTCAAAAAATTTTATAATGAAAATACTTGTAAATCCTACACTACCTTAGTTGCCTTTGTGGCTGCCTGTCCAACATCTTGCAACACCAACTTTGCCGGGAAGTCCGTGTCCGCGCAGAACTTTCCTGCACTTTTCATGTTGGCTGAAGAAATGTCTACGAAGACTGTGGGAGATTGCAGACAATTCATGATTGAGGGAATGTATATTTTGTTCTGGATAATATATCAGATCGAGCTTTTAAGCAACAGTGAATAAATAACCTCAACAAATAATATGACTGTTTCCAATACCAGTAAGTGGTTTGAACTGCTTGAATTGCTGACAGGTTTTCCCGTAGCACAAAGGAGTCGAGATTCCAAGTGAGCGAACGAGTCGCCCCGATGAACACGACCACACTCAATTTCAAACAAAATAGCAGCATGAAATTCTCGTATGGTGGGCCAGGTGAACTGTGTCATAAGGTATATTAAAACCACGAAATGATTGAGACATCTAGTTCGCTCATCAGGAGGAAGGGTTTTTAACTGCAAAATAGAGGCGTACCCAGTAGCGAATTCGGCAAGGGTTAGCTCGTCGTAATTACGATCTTTGGACACATGTGCAAGACTGAGGTAGCTATGAGGCCATAAATGCAGAACAATCACTCGACTAGTAAGTTTTGCAGTCTTTCCTGACAGCAATTTCTTACCTCGGGCGTGTTTCTTGTTGGTGGACGCGACACCCTCATCTTCCGAGTTGCTCGAAGAGAGCCCAAGCTGATCGATTTCAGTGGAAACCATCTCAGTCAAAACCAGGTCAGCACGGAGTTGATTAATGGTCACAGAGGGCTCCCAAGCCACCGCACATCCAGTTGGAACAGTGGAAACTGCGTTGACACGAGCAGTTTGACTCTGTAAATGAGCGTTCCGCTTACGCAGCGCATAAAGCTTGGCCTTCAATTTTGTCACCTCTGCATGAAGTTCTAATTCATTGTTCTCTGCCTTAGCCTGAACAACAGCTGCGGTTAACTCGGTGATCTCGTCTTGTGAACCATTTGGTCCTTTGTTCTGAGCGAGAGGTGTAGAAGACTGACCAGAAGGATTTCCAGTACTGGTACCAGGCGGTGCCGTTTTTTGCGGAAAGTCGAAACTGTCATGAAATTCTTCATTCTCATCCAACTTGTCAGCAGCATTCATAGCCGCATAATCATGAGAAGGAAGCAATCGTAAATTATACTGAGTCATGATAACTAAGAGATGAAAAGACGATTTATGTGAAATACATAATACTGAATGAAATAAATGGCATGTGAACCGAACATGAACAAAGTGAAAATGAGCCACTGAAGCCCCTGAAATACGAGATCTACATCATGTGACCCACTCTGTTAAACTCGGGAAATTAACTATTTTGAGTTCCCCAAAATAAAACAATGAAGCTGCTACACACCTCAAATCTTGAGTGCCAAGTGGCTGTTAAAGACTTCTGTGCTGCCCTTCAGACCCTAAGAGATGATGTTAACTCTCTCCCAGTAAGATCCTTAAGACTTTTTAAATATTTTTGAATAGAGCTTTATTTTTATGGCCAGTATTGTTCTGTATGCTATATATTTCATGAATGTGGCTGATTTTATTGATGATTTTAACGTGTGGTGATAACATTAAAGATACTAAAAAAATTATCTCCCAGAGTATACATGGGTTATTCTATAATCAGTGGCTGACCTCAAGATTTTGTAATAAGAATTCTTTTTGAATTAATCTATATAAATTAGCTAGTAATTTCAATATATTGTAAAATCATCATGGATGTCTAATAGCATGTACCAAATTTTTAAACAGAACCTTTTTTCTTAACTTAAGGTTCTTATTAGTCATAACATTAAAGTATCCACTTACTTTTAATGAAACATGAATGTGATGTTAATTTTTCAAAGACATGATTTTTCATTTATTTAATATATATTCTTATATTGCTTGGTTGGTTTTAAGAACCAAAGAAAGCTATATCCAGTGGCCATAGACAGTCTGGAAGAATTAAGGTTTGTACTTAGCAATTTGCTTTCCTTCATACTATCTTTACAATAAAAGCTACGTGACCAAGCAAAATAGTTGTCCATGAGTTGATTAGTCCTAATTATAGCAGAGACTTCAATGTGCATGCTCAAGTTGCCAGTGGCATATAAATGTATTCTTCCATCATTTACAATTAATGGAGGTATCAGGTTGTCTTGAACCCCAGAATGGAACCATCAGTAATATAGAATTTTCCATCTAGAGTACATAATGGTGTATATATTATTTTTTTTAGAATATATCGCCATAAACTGGGCACTCTGAACTTTACAACAAGTGCAGCTAGTAGCCATGTTGATGCTATTGATTGCCCTGCTTGTACCAAGGTACAGTATGTACAGTAGTACCCAGGAAAAGTCTAGATACCACACTGATTTGCAAATGATCTGTCATTAGTAGATGCATGTAGAAAGAAGGCACAAATTTATTAAAGTGGAGTAGCAAAATTTGATTTCTTTGCAAATATATCTAGGTGGTTTTTGGTGTTTGCAGATTATTATATTTTACCTTGCAACTTAAATTGCAATCGAAGTACAGTCATGTATTAATTTGCAAAGTGTTGTAAACAATGTCAATGGTTATATTGTCCTTTTACTAGGTTATGTTTCCATTTCCTTAGGTATTGAATTAATCCAAACTGTATGATAGATGTTTGTAACTTTTCACTCCAAATATTAATTGTTGTCTGGCTTTTGTATTTAACTTACCTGTCCGATTAAGACTAGACTTTCCTTTTTTACTGCTTATTTGCTCTAATATGTTATAGACTATATTGTTAATTGTTTATTCCTCAGAATCAGGGTACTTCAATTGAATCAATGGATGTACTGTTCATTGGTCGAAAAAAGTCAGCAGGCAGAAGCGTGCGAAATCCTCTCTTTGGAACAGTAGTATTTGATGATGACTCAAAAGTGGAAGAGTTTGTTCAGCAACACCCAACAACTAGGAAAGCAAATGAGGTCTGTAGATACCATCACCTGCAATAAGATATCAAACAATATGAACATAGTTGGCCTTACTTTCTATATTGCTATATAATACATTTGAAAATACTGTGCTTATAAATTTAATGTGATGAGTAAAATGTTATTGTGCATGTGCTCGTATACCTAACACTGTGTCCCTAGAGGCTATAAATGCATATTTAATTGCAAATGCAATTAGCCATAATGTTCTTTTCAGTGTGTTTCATATGTTCACACAAGATGTATGTTGTTTAACCATGCTAGGCATGTAGTGAATTTCTTGCTGGGGATGCACTTCGTTCAAGATCTCAATATTCTCCTCTCAGTGAAACTGCAATATTTGGCAGAGCCTGTCATCATGAGTTTCCTAAAAAATTATCAACATGAAACATGGTGAAAGGTAATGATTGTGGTATTTAAATAAAAATAGCTTTAACTCACCAAGTTGGAGGTCCATTATTTACATTAAATAGATTTTGTTAATTTTTTTCCTCTTTGTGCTTTACAGGCCAATCGTGAAGCAAACAGGCCCTGAATGAAAGGTGAAAAAGGATTCAAAATTTAACGATTATAGTCAGATAGTTATTGTATCTTGGGATCCACTGTGTGACTGATGGGTTCAGGAAAATCTTTTAAATAGGTCACGCTAATGAAATGCAGAGCACCCTTTAATTACATGTTTTGATCTTTTGGATAGATCCAAGTTATGGTACACATGTTGGTAAATGGAACCTATCGTAGCTCTTTCGATCTACCAATTGCAGGTTGTACATACTGCCTGTCACTAAAAACGTGTTCTTTTGGAAACTTACTATCCTCAGACTTGCCTATCCAGTTTGGATTTTGAACAATCTGCTGGATGAGACAGATGATAAGTCTATTGATGTGTATGTACTTTATGACATTGCATGCCCCCTGGACACTCATATAGAGGTATTTTGAACATGATGTTCTCATATGGAGTATTACATTTATGTTTCTAAATTCACTCACTGATATAATAACCACTCTCTAGGCCCAGGGGAGAGATGACATCTTACAGTGTGTAAAGTTACCCACTCCCATTTTCCACAGCTAGGGCCGCAAAGCAAAATGTCAGGTTAAGTATTTTCAGTTAAAATATAATGTTTCAGGTTGTTTTGTCTGTTTCTTAAGTTGGGTTTTGTTTGGTGTGTATTCTATTCTGCACTTTATCCTGCAACCAAAGTAAACCTTTTGGGTTGATAATTAATAATCTGTGGTACAGTGAACTTAAATAATCAGTAGTATAGTGGGAGGTAAACAAATACCATTTCGCAGAGGGGGCTTTATTTTACCTTATAACAGCCCCCACATTCAAGTCCGGCCCTCACAGGCTCGGGCCGGATGAAGCTGGGGGCTGTGAAACGGTTAAATGCAGCCCCCTCTTTGAAATAGTATTTGTTTACCTCCCACTATACTACTAACAACAGAGGAACCCCCGCGCAGCGCAAAGCCACGCAAGGCGGCCGCGGCTACAGGAAAGAACGGAAAGAACCGGTTTTGACGGGTTTCAACCGCCCCTCGCGGGGGAGTGCGGTATGTTAGAAACGCGCGAGCCCGGGGTGTTATACCACCAGAGCCGGGATGGAACAAGCGCCAAACAAGTGCAGGTGGCTGAAGCGGGGCCGGAAAGAAAGCTGCAGAAAGCGCTGTTACGGGGCGTACTGAGGCCAGCACAACTACCAGCTGAAGAAAGGAATGAAAGAGCCAGAGCCGTGCAGAGGCTGCGGGATCGGTCTTCTATGCGACTACCGACTGTGCAGCCAGTGCGGTGGGGGCGCGCTAAAAACGAGGCTTTACCGCAAAAAAGAAAAAGCAAAAAAAGATTTTCAGTTTGTTTTGCTGGAGCTGCAAGAAAGAAACACACCAGTTAGAGAAAGGTGACTGTCATCATATCCCAGGAGCCATGTCTTCCAGCATTCAAAAAAGACTGGAAGAAGAACTCGCAAAAATTGACCCGGCAGTATTGCGTTATTTTGATGAGCTTCTTGCAGAAAGCCCGCCAGCGGTAAGAAAGGTTGTCGGGAACGTGCTGGATGAACCGATTTCTCAAGAAATGCAGGCGCGTCTGCAAAAGACGCTTGTTCCGAATTCTTACAAGCCAAGAGCCCCTCCACGCCAAAGAAGGCAAAGAGAAGTGCAAGCGCTTCTGAGGGAGTACGACCCCTTTCCTGCGCGGAGAATTCGAACAGCGACAGATTACCAGAGAGAGATTCTGGATCTGTACGACGATAAAGAGAAAGAGGGGGAAGAAGAGACAACAGGCCGGTGTTTCATAAGATGGCACTTAATCAGGTGTCTGGGGAGAAACCTCACGCCAGTGTTCATGGCGAAGATACGCGAAAGAGTAAGCATGTCATTCTATCTTCGGCACGTTTTCGGGTACCAGTTGTGGAACATTGAGGACAGAATGGTAATCGTGTACTATTCGAACCCCAAGGGCTCACAGTGGTATAACAAACTAGAAGACACAGAAAAATGGCTCAACACCTGGGAAGAAGAGCGTCTCGACAACGAAAGAGTTGAAAGGCCCAACACGAAGTGGGCTTTCAAAGGCTTTTTCAACGTTGATGTGAAAGTTGTGCTCGACAGGCAGCCGTTGGTGGGAACAGGGCCATTGCCTGACTGGCTGCGCAACCTTGCCCATAGCCGGGCGATGATGGCGTTGGACACGTAGAGACAACCTGTGCCTTTGGCGGTGTCTGGCTGTGCACCGAGGGGCGCACACGGACCGTTGCACAAAACAAGCTCGAAGCCTGGCCCAGAGTTTTTGCAAACTCAAAGTCATTCCACCAAACTTCAGAAAAACGTCTCTGGACAAGCTCGACAAGGTGGAAATCCATCTGAACGAGGGCTTGCCCGTTGCATCTTGCTTGGGAATTTGCATCTACGAGCCTGAGCGTTTGGAAGACGGCGAAGTGGTATCGCATCTCAGAAAAAACCCGAACCCCAAACTAAAAAACCTTTTGACGATAGGTGTCTATGAAGAGCACGCTTTCTTGATCAAAGACATCGCGAAGCTAGCAAAAACTTATGCATGCACCCATTGCGGGCAGAGGTTCACAAATTCATGGAATCTGCAACGTCACCATGAAACCTACAGCACGGGAGAAACGGTGATCTGGTGCCCGGGGACAAAAGTGGAAGCGCCCCTGACAACCTTCGAGAAAGTGATGTACCCCCCAAAGGGCTCAGCATCAAAACAAGTGATCCTGTGGCTGGAGCGAGAAGCGAAGCGGAAGGGAAGCCACATCCACCACGCAATGTGCGGGCACGGGGGAGAGAGATGGCTGGAGAGGGACAACGTAAGCGGGAAAATGAAAGCCTCGCCTGTTGACGGCTACAATCCCGAAACAAAGACGGTGTTCCAGTACCACGGATGCCCCAAATGTTATCCAAACTGACAAGAGGTCCTGGCAAGCGGAAAAACGGCAAAACAGCTGTACGAAGACACGGTGAAACGAACGGCCTCACTGCGCAACAGAGGCTACAGAGTAATCGAGGCCTGGAGTTGCGAAGTCAGGTTTCTCAAAGGAGAACTGCTGAGGAAGCAAACGCAAACATACCCGCACGCGATCTTTTACGATTTCTAGGCGTACGGAGATGCGAATCAGCGGAAAGAGCCGACAGGTGCGTTGACGATAGAAAGCGCGCACGTGTCGATCTCAGTGAGCATAGGCGACACATTGGACAGAGAGCCGACGCACATATGCGAAAAAAACCCAGCGGAGCTGATAAGCAAGTTCATGAAAGAGCTGCAGCGCCGCGAGAAAAACATCGGGGACAGGGTGAGAGAGGAGTTTTTGCCAAAAGACCAGCAGAAAAAATGTACGAATGGTGCAACGAGATCCCTGTGGTGGGCTTCAACTCAGGCGCGTACGACTTAAATCTGATAAAAAGCCATTTCGCGAGCGCAGTGGCTGAAGAAAACAAAAAGTGAAAGTGGCGAAGAAGGGGAACAAAACAATGTTCCTGCTGATCAGCAGGGCGTTTCCTGGACATCATAAACTATCTGGGCCCGGGCACGAGCTACGAGAAATGGGTGAAAGCATACGGAAGCGAAGCAGCGAAAGCGTGGTTCCCATACGAATGGTTCGACGGGCCGGAAAAGCTTGACTACCCAGGGCTCCCAGAATACGAGGCATGGTATTCGAAGCTGAAAGGTGGATACGTTCTCACGAAGAAGGAGTGGGAGGAGTGTCAGCGGGTGTTCAAAGAAAAGGGGATGCGGACTTTCGCAGACTGGCTGCGTTACTACAACAATCTTGATGTTGCACCGGGCCTCGAGACGCTGGAAAAGATGAAAAGCTTCTACACAGAGAGAGGAATAGACATCCTGAAAGATGCTGTAAGCCTGCCAGGAGTCAGCATGCATTATGTGCTCCGGGGGGCAATAGAGCGCGGAGCAGATCTGTATTGCCCCGGCAGAGAGGAATACGGAATGCTAAAAACGGCAATTGTGGGTGGGCCGAGCCTGGTTTTCACAAGGTACCACGAAGCGCGCATGACGGGGATAAGGGAGCATCAGTTAGAAGAACTCCGTCTGTGCAAAAAGATTTTGGGCTACGACGTGAACGCTCTCTATCCCTCAACGATGCTGAGAGCAATGCCGTGTGGAAGGGGGAGTGTAAAAAATTACAGCGAAGGCCGCCAAGAAGAAGAGGCCGAAGTTTTGGTGGAACGGCTGAAATATGGAGAGTGGTTCAGTTTCGCGGAAGTGGACATCGAGATTCCGAAAAAGTTGTGGCCAAAGTTCGAAGAGATGTGCCCTTTCTTTCACAACAAAACCGTTCCGGCCGAAGCTGTGCCGGAGCACATGAAAGAATACTTGGCGAAAACGAGCAGAAAGCGTGGAGATGGAAAAAAGCTTGCGGGGGCACTGTCAGCAGAAAGGATGCTGGTGTACGCGCCACTCCTGCAGTGGTACGTAGACCATGGGGCAGTTGTGAAGAAAGTTTACAGAACAATTGACTACAACCCGGGCAAACCATTCACGTGGTTCATAGAGCAAGTGACTGAGGCTCGCCGGACAGGAGACGTGGACAGAAGCAAGGTGCAGCTGGCAGAAGTGTTCAAACTGCTGGGAAACAGCGCATACGGGAAGTTCATCGAAGCGCTGGAGCGGCAAAGGAACGTGATATACACGAAAGACGAGAAGGTAGTCGACAGAGCACTGCGGAGTGCGTATTTCGAAGACCTCAACGAGATCGGGGAGGCTTACGAGCTAGAAAGCCGGAAGCCTCGGGTGACAATAAGGCGGCCGTTCCAGATCGGAACCGCTGTCTACCAGCTTGCGAAGCTGCGGATGCTGGAATTTTACTACGACTTTCTCGACAAGTATGTCGACAGAAGAGATTTCGAGCTGATCCAGATGGACACGGACAGCAACTACATGGCGATCTCGGGCGAGAGGCTCGAGGACGTCGTCCGGCCAGAGATGAAGGCGGAATTCGAAGCGGAAAAAAGAAAATGGCTGGCTTGGGACAAGTGGAGCGGCCGGACACCAGGCCTCTTCAAACTTGAGTTTGAGGGCAGCCGGATGATCACGCTCAGCTCGAAGTGCTATTTCGCCGACGAAGGGGAGGTGGGTGAAAAAAAGAAGTTCAGCATGAAGGGGGTGTCGAAAACGCAGAGTGAGCTGACTTGGGGGCAGTTCAAGAAAGCGTTGGAAGGAAGCAGGGACATGGCCACAAACCGAGGTTTCAGGATGCGGGACGGGAAGATGGTCACATACGAGCAGGACAAGCTGGGTCTAAGTGCGTATTACGACAAGCGGTGGGTGCTGCCCGACGGGATACACACCGAACCAATCGAATATCACATCTAGTTCACATCAGCGGGAGGAAGAGTAGTGTTCGGAGGAACAAGCAGCAACTCTTCGCGCACGAAGCTGCGCTCGGGCCCATCACGCAGATAGTAGAGAACGGGCTGATCGGGTTTGATGAAAGACCTTTCAATGTTGTAAACTTTCAAAGACCAGATTGGATCCGTGGCTCTTTGCAGGCCCCCTTCAAGCTCGCCAGGCTGGTAGAGATAACGAACTTGGACAAGAGAGGGGAGGATTTTTTCGCATTTTCCAACAGGCCTCGTGTAAGGTGTCGACGGCCTTGCGTAAACAGCTTTTTCTTTGATGGCGACGGCGGGTTTCATGCCGATAAGGCTTGTGACTGCGTTGTTCAGAGCCGAAACAACTTCAGGAAGTCTTTTCACCCAGGCAGTGGACCGGGAGAAGCATCTCTTCGGCGTACTGGTGCCCGAACAATGGCTCAGCCAGAGTGCGGTTGAAACGTTCGACAATGGCCTGGTCGCGGTGAATGTTAACGTGCCCGCGCCGGATAAAGGTTTGGTGCTTGTCCATCTCTTTGGTGACGGGGCTCATAAATTCGCACCCGGGGTCAACCTGCAGCATTTCGGGCCATTTGAGAGGCGAGCGCTTCTAAATCTTCTGAAAGGCTAGCGCGACCTCATCAGAATTTTTGGAAGTCAGGGGTTTGGCCTCTTTGAAGCGGCTGGCCACGTCGACAACGGTCAGCACGTATTTGAAAACTTTGCGGCCGCGCGGGAGCTTGTCGTGCGGCAGGAAAAGGTCAGCCTGATGGACCCTGTTGGGCGTGGGAACGTCGAATTTCGGCGAAGGAATCCGCTTCGGCGCAGGGAGGTATATCTGCCAGAGCGCTTCCCTGATCAGCCACTTTTTTGCGGCTTCTTCAGGTACCTTGGCAGCCTCGGCCAATTTTTTGATCGCGGCTATGCCTTTCCAGTAGCCCCCGGGGCTGTAGTAAATCTTTGCGAGTTTCGCGTCCATACGAGTAAGGTGTAAAAAAGTTTAAAGGAACCGGAAGGCCGCGTAGCCCAGAGCGAGCGCCCCGGTGCCAACGAACGCGATTTCGCCATTTTTCTGATGCTCGCTCGGCTGATAGAAATCTGAGAACTTCGGCTCCTTGGGGGGCACCATCTGTTCGTCAGGATGCACCTGGCTGTAGAGTTTGAAGGCGTAGTCCGTGTTGGTCATGTTCTGCCTGGCCTGCTCCTTTGTTTGCACGTTGGTCGCGATCCAGTCGAGAAGCTGTGTTCAGTCACGCGTGTATTTGGCGTAAGCGGCTTGATAATCTTCGAGAGCCTTGTTGTGGTGCTTTTTTTCTTCAAGCGCGGCTTTGCCGCCCCCGCCGAGCGCCTTCGCCAGATAATTACCGCCAATAAAAGCTGTGGTGTTCAACACAGCCCCGCCAATCATGATAGCGATGCTCGCCATGGTATACATTATCTGAAGATTTTTTCAAATGCTGGCGGGGAGGATTTTCTGGTCCTCAAGGTACCCTTTTAGCACAATGCTGCCCGCCACGATGACGGTGAACTTGATGTAATTCATAAAGCTGCTGCTGGGATCAGAAGTGAAATTCTCTTTCACAACCTTTTTCGCCGCCCAGCCGATGCCCGCGGCTAATCCAGTGATAGTTGCAGCGTCAACGACGGTCTTGACAAGCTTGTTGTCTGACATGGCGCTCTTGATATAAAGAAAGAGCGAAAGTTTAAAACAAAATTAATCTGTCTTCCCCGCGTCCTTTTCTGCGCACTTGGCACAAAACGCCTCTTCTTCTTCTTCTTCTTCTTCTGCAACTTCGCTGCCAAAGGCTTCTTTCAAAAGCTCTGCGGTAAAGAGAATGGCATCTTTGTTAAAGAGGTACAACACCCTCAAGATAGTACAAAAGGTGAAGAAAGAGACGAGAAACTTGGCAACATCAACTTTGACCATGTTGATATGAATCACGCGCAAGCATTTAAATCATTTTTTTTAATCCTCTTGGCCGTGTATCGCGAGCAGGTTTTGGCTTGACACTCGCAGGCTCAGAAGCGGGTAAGGCGTGGGCTTCGGCGTTCTAATTTTGTCTAATGCGGCGTTGGCCATAGCCATGAGCTCTTCACGCTTGTAATAGAGCCCGCCCAGGGAAACGCCAATGCCGCCAATACCAATCCATTGGTTGGTGCTGAGGCCAAAAAGGCCGCCGCTCTTTGGGCTTTCACCTTCTGTAGACGCGGCTGGCTTAGGGGCCGCTGTGGCGGCTTTCGCTTGCTTTTCTGCGTAATAAGCCTCGGCCGCTTTCTTCTGTTCTTCTCGGGCCAGACGACTTCTTTCGGCAACCATTTTTCCGGCGGCCACACACTTGGGGTTTTTTACTCTCTGCGTGGTTGCAGCCTGAGTCGTCGCTTGCCGTGTGGTATCAGCGGCAGGCGCTGCCTTGGTCTCTACCTGAGGCGCAGTGACGGCGGCAGGCACGCTCTCGGATTGTTCGGTTGACATTGAAGCGAACCGTATTATAAGCAAATGAAAAAAGTTCAAATGTTAACAATTGTCAGCAAGACCTCCGCATTTGTTGATGAATGGTGACCCTTTATTCTGCAGTTGCTGAGCCGAGTACTTCATCAACGCCCTCAAGCAGATTGCCTTGTTCATCGCGAGAAGGGTGCCTCGGCTCCTTCAACTGTGGACTAAAATCAACATGTTTCGTGGTGATCAGCGCCACGTTGGCCACGGCAAGAAACCGGCCGCACTTCAAAGAAAGGTTGCCGGCCAGATTGGAGAGCTCTTTGTTGAAGATGTAGTCATTTCTAAGCTCTTCTTGGTAAGCCCCGATGTCTTTGATTTTGACGGCCATTCCGACCGCTTTGGTTGCAAGAAAAATGAAGCTGTCGATCAGGCTTTCCGTCGTCTTCGAGCCCACGTACGTCTCGTAGCATTTGGCGAATTTCTCGACCTCCTTGTCGCTCAGGCGCTTCACCTTCTCGTGGGTCAGCTGCACTCCGATAGTCTCTTTGGCTTTGCCTGTGGACACGAGCACGGCCAGCTGCTCGCAAAGAGCAGGAATGTCAGGAGCGGTTGGAACAAGGCCGCCTGCAAGACCACTCGACGGTGTGGGCTCCGTTTCAATAAGGTTCATAACATCTGCTAACGCGTCTTCTGCAGACATTGTGGAAGGTTATATACAGCTCGCATTTTTTTATTCAAATAACTTTACCCCGTACAGGTGGCGAAGCGCGAACACAAGATAAGAGAACTTTCGCTCTTTCAGCTTTGAAATCAATCCTCTGTACTCATCCGAGGAGAGCTCGCCGGCGTAATCGTCAAAGATGGCTTTCATTGTCCTGGCCGAGGGGGTGTAAAAGAGGACGATCGCCGCCACGTTCTCCCAGAAGGAAGCTGTTATTCCGGTCAACTTCTGGGTCAGCACCCACACGCTGATGCCGATATGTCGTGCAGAAAAGGCTAGATTCACCAGCTCGCCTGTGCGCCCTTTCACTTCTTTGGAGGCCACGCAGTTGTCGAGAATTATGAGCGTGTTGGTGCCCTCGGAAAGCCATCTCACAAGCTTCAACCAGCTTTCCACATCGTGCTGCTCACAGACTATCACATCCATTCTCAGATCGTTTTCGCCAAGCCGGTGGTAGGTCCTGTTGTGCGTGAACGTCGGGCAGATGAGCACGATATAGTCAAACTTGCCGCGGAAAGGGCCGTAGAGCTGGTCCACAATGAACCTCGATTTGCCTGAATTGGTCGGCCCCACGATGAGAGCGTTGAAGGGTATCTTGCTTGGGTCCATGTTCTATTCAATTCTGTACAGATTCCAGCTGTCTTTCCATAATGTTGAACTGGGAGTCGGAGATGACGAATACGTGGCAGTTCACGTTGCCTGAGCCTTCGGCTTTCCTCTCGATTTCCAGCTGGACCCCGTCTGTACTGTTCACAATGCGCTTGCCACTTCCATGAATGTCTTGGTCCGCCATGGAGCGCATATCAATCAGAAGCCCGAAATTGTCTCCGGTGTAAAACTTTGTCACATCCATGTGCTCGGTTTTATTTTTTTCCTTCATGAAGAAGCGTTGGGCCTCTTCCCACATGTCCTTGCCTTCGACGCTGTTGTTGTAAATCATGTTGGGCAAGCCGTTGATTGTGACGCTGACTTTCGTCAGATCCGGGAAGACGTATTTTTCTGAATCTCTCGTGCCATCAGCATACGGCTCTATGAACAGTAGCAGGAGGGCTTTTAGCGACCTTTGTTGGGCATCGATTTTGATGTTCTTCCTCGTGTCGGTGTCTTTTTTGAAGGTCACCACTTGGGAACGCTTCACGTGGTCATAGGCGAACTCTTTTCCGCTGGAGTAAACGCTATGCGCCTCGTCTGCCAGAGTCTTGCTGTGGATCATCTCGTACTCGAGCTGGATGTTGGTCAGCTTGTATTTCAGCTGGGTTGTATCGGAGCCATTGACCACATGTGCAGCTTCAGCCAGGGTTATTTCGAACGAGAGGTCATTGTAAAGGGCCTGGGGGTAGGAAACGCCGTGGTCGGTTAAGACCTGATGGTCCAGCCTGATCCGGTACTTGCTCCTGTACACCTCGTTCAGCTTTTTTTCAGCTTCGACGCCCGAGGTTTCCTTGTCTCCCGCGCCTGAGCAGATCTTGCATAGTTTCTCACTCTGAATCCCTTCGAGGATCCTGTTGTCTCTTTCTTCCTGCGAAAGGAAAAGGTCATCAAAGATTTTGTAGATGCCATAGCCAACCGTGTCATGCAGGGGAGTGCCTCCAAAGTTCATGTGCAGCCTGTCAACAAGCGCTCGCGTGACGTTCTGGACGAGGAAGTTATTGGCGTGCCCTCCAGAAAGGTCGATGTTAAAGACAAGCGCTAGCAAGCCCGGCACCAGAACCTCGTTCGCGTTCAGCTTGGAAACGCGAACGTACAGAGTATCGCCGGGGTTGGCTTCAGTGCGGGAAAAGGTGATCCGCTTGACCGCACGCTCGGCCTGCATGCCTTGTAAGGTTTTTTTGCTGTACGTCGCGCGAAGGTTCTCTGGAACTGACATTGTATTAGCCGCCGGCGATAATTTAAATCTCTATCCATGAGACACTGGTGACACTTTTATTGAAAAGGAAGGAAGAAAGAGTCAGTGGCAGATGGCTCTAAAAATCGGTACAAGTGGTAATAATGCTTTCTTATTAGGGGGCAGTCAAGCAACAAATATATTTATATTTAGGTAATAGGGTATTTTGAACATACTCTTAATGGCATTTTTTGTGCAGGTGTTAATTTCCAATTTTTTTCTTTCCATGGGGAGAGGGTAAGCTCCTGTTTTTGAGAGAGATGTAAAAGAGCTATTTTATTTGTAATTTACAAACAAATTACCTTGTGCTTTCTTTTCTCGTGTCAAACCAGAATGCCCTTTGTACATAAGGTAACTTCTCTTCCATAACCTCCTGCACATTAAACTCTGTACATTCTTCATTTGTAAATTACTACAATGTTGTAATATTGAAGTTCTTCTACATTACTGGCATGGACAGCCATCAGGAACTTCTTGAATTCTGTTTCTTGAGTATTCTGTTTGCAACAAAAAATATCACGGATTTTTGTCTACACTACATGTAAACTAAAGTTTTAAATTTATGATTTTGTATTCTAAATAAATTTTTTTCATCTAAATTTACTCTAACTTCAACCGATAATGTTTGAGTTCAGTAAGGGAAGAAGTTAACTACATTTCATATTAAAATGAATGAGTATGATTTAATGTTCAAGTATTTTTATTAAATAAAGCAACAGCACACCCCAACTTGTGTCACAGTTTTGTGAGACAAAAGGGTCTATTGATCGATACTTGAAGTTTACCAGTGCCACCACTATTCAAAGAATGCTCACCAGAAGAAACGCACTCATTCGTATAATACTAAATATTATACAGCGCTCTGCCGTTCTCGCCAAGTTCAGATCCAAAGCTGAAAGGACAATGATTTGATATTTATTAACTTAACTTATCCAAGTGAATTATCACGAGAGCGACCCCAACAGTTCCGCATTTTAGAGTAGCCCAAGTATTAGTAATTTTAAGATGCTCCTTGTCAAAGGCTAAATTACTGAATCATGACTGTCTACTGGAGTCATCATATTAAATTGTGCAGACACTGACCTGATTCTGCGTAAGCTGAGGGTTGCTGTTGGCTCTTGTAGGCTTTTCCTTTTTTGCACCTTTCAAAGTCCCTGCTTCAAACATTTTTGAGACCTCTACAAAAGGTCCCATGTTGTCTTAGGTAGCAGTGCTAGCTGTAATGTGGGTTCCAGGGCATTGACATCCTAAGGTGTAAAAATAAAGATTGTTTCACTGTTTGTAAGAAACCATGCACTTTAAGTTCCTTAAAATTAAACAGATCACATCAGTCTTTCTTTGAGCATACATGTTACTTTCTTCATTCTTGGATGATGTTGATTCTTTTGTATGGATTGCGTTCGCTTGAATATTTTTCAATGGAAATTAAGGACATTTTATTCATGTCCTTGCGTTTTAGACTGTTTTCGTTATGCACGTTTACATGAAGAGTGGCTTCTTTTTCATGTTGAATATCTATCATCCTATAGAATGTATTTTAATTCCAGTTGTGAAATTTTTACTTATCGTAAGAGTTGCAATAATAGACCATAAAAGCTAACAACTTGCAATGTACCCCTTATAAGATTTCTGTGTTAGATTCATCGAAGGAATTTTCCCACAAAGCCCTTCGTTCATTAATAAGTTAGAGATTGATTTTCATGCTGCTTCACAAGTCAAATTTACAGTTTAAACCAAACAGAACTATAGAATAAACAATGAAAGTTGGCTGCTTTTTTCATTCATTATACTTCCATTGGTATCTGAATCAATACTTAATTGTTTTACAAGCAACAGAGAATCGAAGCTGGTGAAATGAAAACCAAAAAACAAATCCAGGACTACTGCAATGTCCATGCTTTGGCAGGCTTTCTTCTACTCTCTGGTACTTGCCGGGATTTCATCCTGGTGAAAGTCCTTTCCAGCCACATGATACAGCCACTGCCTACATGCAGTGACACGCTCAAACCACTTTGTTTTTATGCTGCCTTGATTCTCTGTATTGTGTTTTGAGGCTAGGCTTCGAATTTCCTCATCAGACAGCTTACAAGAGTAGATGTTCACCCATACTTTTTGCAAAGCCGTCTTAGCTTGCTCATTTCTTCCTGAAACCTGTAATCGAAGGGAAAGATTCATGATGAGAAAAAATGTGTAATATACCATTTTATAGTTATATTTTTATCCTCAATATCGCGAGAAATTTCTCCACTTGTGAATTGCTGTACAA
>NW_028301576.1:31907500-31912500 GCF_042242905.1 Orbicella faveolata
AAAGTACAATTTTACCGTATACAAATTCGCCCAGGTGAGCATGATATCGTAGCCATATCAGGCCAGTGACTTGACATCGCAGGATACAAGGACAATAGACAAGACTTCTGATTGGCTAATTGCAAATTTGGGTACGTTAAGACTATATATAAGGTAGCAATCAAAGCCGTTTCCACCATATGCTTGGTTACACGCATACTTACGAACCTCTCTCATTAACACAAGCTAGTAACTGTTGTGTGGATTCCTTTCACATTCACTGAAGTCTGATGAATAAATAAAATGAGTTTTGAAACTCGGAGGTAAAAATTTGAAATAATAATTAAAAACAAACTGAAATCAACTTGGAGTAGCTGTAATAATGAACTCTGGAATTAAAAAAAACCCTCAAGGTTTCTTAGTTCCTGTGACAAAATTCACTGAAGGCTGGTTTTCACTAGCGACGCAAGCATACGTGCAAGCACAAACACAAGCAATAGGGACAACGCAAGTGAAAAGAAAATTCGATGCAAACACAAGCACAAGCAGAATCATTCAAACCTTCCAGACTGCGTAAGCGCGAGGTAATCTGAATCCAGTATTTTCAGTGACCAAACATAACCACGTGTGGAAAATATCCCTGCGCTTGTGTTATGCCTGAGCGGTATTTCATTTTCACTTGTTGTTTAAGTACAAGCACAAGAAAAGGAAAAATTTTGAACCTTGTGCTTGTGCTTGCCTCGCTAGTGAAAACCAAGCTTAAGTGATTTTTTAGGATAACTGCAGAAATTCTTGTGTGCTCATTGGCTAACTTTCATTGTCGATAAGTGGACAGACACATGAATGTATAATTAATGCGATGCGTTGACAAGCGAGAGCATACAATTTGACAATTCATTATGGTAAAAAACAAATTGACTTTAGTTTTTCATATGTCTGTCCTGTTATTGACAATGGACGTCGTAATAACATTATCAAAGTAGTCTGTGGATCTGCAGCTTCTTTGACAATGCTATGACCAAATTCACGATCAATGACGTCAATTTGTTAAATTTAACCGCTATCAGGCTGACTGACACAATAAGACTGGCTCACCCTATGACTGCCTATAAATACTACAAAATAAGGAAAGAATTCAGGACAATCACAACAAACCTTTAATTATTAGATCTTACCTTCTTACCAGTATACTGATTAAACTCGTTGCAGTTTTGTGAATTCACATTTTTCTATTCAGCACAATTTTCTATTCATTGTACCATTCATTAAGTCCCTTATTTTGTGACATTTTCTCTGCCGTTGTGGTTTGTATAGGAGGACCGTCCACACTACACTGGAGGAATCTAAAACTGCAACAATCACCAGTCATTTTAGATTTGTGTTTGAAAAAAATCTTGGGTAGGGAAATCACATGGTTTTTTCAAGGCAATCGGTTCTTAAAAAGCTCCGTTGTCGAAACGTTTTCCCTCCACAGGAAAACGAAAAGCAGCGTTTAAAAATTTCTCCGGTTTGAAGAGTGTTTTTGAAAAGCTCCATTTTTCTGATGGATTAGCGTGGACGGAAGGCTAAACCGTGGAAATAAGGCTACGTTTTCTAAATTTTTCCTGCATAATGTGGACGGAACCTAAGCTCCCTTATGTTGTGTCTGAGCCCTCGTCCCCACCATGCCAGAGAAATTTGAAAACATAACTTTATTTCTACGGTTAGGTCTACTGTCCACACTAATCCATCACGAAAAAGCTCTTCACACCGGATAAATTTTAACATGTTCTAAAACCAAAGGTGATATTCTAAAATAGCAGAAATCTGCCAAATATTGCCGTTTTTAATTTATTTTTGACCAAATTCCCATTTTGTGTTTTTGCATTGCGAGTTTTGCCCTATTTGTGTTTAATTCTACCACACTTTGACATATGTCGCCATAATCTGTTAACTTAACCCAAATTTTGACATTAAAGACTATACTTTTACCAGAACAAAAGCGTTTGAGTACCGTTCCTTTTTTGTAAATTTATAACCCGAAATATTTGACTAAAAACCTCGCAAATTCTAATGGGATTTACTGACAGAAGCAAAATATCGTTGAAATTTTCCATCGACATTTTGCCAACAAAAGCAAAATATCACTGATATCTTCAATAGATAAAAAATGTTGATGGAAATTTCCATCGACATTTTGCACACAGATGTAAAATATCAATGACAAGTTTCACCGACGTTTTGATAGCAAAAGCAAATATCATCAATATCTTCAGATAGATAAAAAATATGTCGATGGAAATTTCCATCGACATTTTGCAATCAAATGTAAAATATCAATGGAAAGTTCCACCGATGTTTTGCTGGTAAAAGCATGATATCATTGATATTTATAAATAGATAAAATGTCGCTGGAAATTTCCACCGATATTTTGCAAATAAATTTAGAATATCAGTGAAAAGTTCCACTGACCTTTGCTGACAAAAGCAAAATGTCATCAATAGAAAAATTTCGCTGAAAATTTCCATCGACAATTTCTGAGTTGCCGGGGGGATTTTTCCTTCAATATTTAAACGACCAAGGCTAAATGCCGGGAGCTATTTACAATGAAATTTTCCTGCACTAAGAAACTACTGTGTATGATAAGAAAAGAAAGGACAAAGCATTAAGTTTGGCAATTTTATTAACGGTATCTTCTCAGTAGATTACAATTGAGTTGTAATACGAGTTCAAATGTCTCACGCATCAAACATTAAACTGATCAGATTTTTAAAAGAAATTTCAAACCTTTTTTCTCATTTATCATTATTTCGATAAATAAATCATTTTTAAAATATTCACTAATGAGCGAACATAACAATTAAAACTTTTAGCTAAAATATATAGCGATCCTAAACGTGATAATTTCTGAAAATACAATTATTGTTAACTCTGAGTTCATATAGCGGATAATCAATTGGGTCCTCTATACTTAACTAAAATGGACGACAAAAGAATGTTACAATTGCCCGGGCTTGTTTTCTCCCTGCTTATTAACAAGACATCCTCTTATTGCTCATCTTTTTTCTTCTTCTTTTTCCACAACAGTACAGTTGTACACTCCTAATTCCAAACAAGTGACGGCAGCTGACCCTTGTAGAGTATTAAACAAAAATGTTTTTGGTATTTTGAACTACTTACCGTCATTTTGTTATTAATTGCATATTAATGAAGTTTTAAATGATTAGTTGGTCGTTTAAGAATTCATCAGTGTTTGTACAGTATAGAATTGAAAAGGTATAGACTTTGGTTTAATTTTTAATTTTAGCGAATTAAATTAAATTACCAGGGGAGGAGGAAAGGGCCTGTTTTGCCTGGATAGAGAGTTGAGCACATGCTAACATATGTCTTGAAAATTTTCTTATGAAACGTAACAGACATTCAAAAAGCTAACATGCCCATCAGATAAAGTTTTTAGTACATACTCAAATCGGTGTAGTACCTGCGCCACTACAAAGATCCAAGATCCAGCAATCTTCAAATCCATATGTTTGCACCAGTGATTTGAACAAACCGACGGGCTTTTCCCTTCTGAATGAAATTTCACCGTCGTGACGTTTGGGCGCTTTATTTTGCTGTGGGAAATGAAACGTGTTACTGACACTTGTGGGAAGCATATATTCCCTGCAGTGCCCCACAATAAATGGTAACATGTCTTCTGTCAGCTTATTAGAATCTGTGAAAAATAAATAAATAAAGAAAAAAATGACTTGGTAAATAATAATGACTGAAAAAGACATGACTCCTTCTTGCCTCTTGAAGTGATGCTTTTATCAAAGTCACTTTTAAAATGGAATCTCTCATATTTGGGCATGACCAGAGTATGACAAGAGTCCACCACATGGAATGTACAGCTTTCGAAACCAACAAATTAGACTTGCGAAAAGGAAAAGAGAGAGTGTTAGTACTAGTTTTTATTATTGATGAAATTACAAATACCTCAGCTCTTTGTATAATTTTTGTTGAAATGTGTGTACGCCATTTCCACTTTAAAGCCAGCATTTTCCGATACTTTTGGTACTAGTGCAAGAAATGGCAAAAGCCTCTCTGTTGATGGCCGGAAAACAATGATGTGGAAAGCTGCCACATCGTTTCTCATGTTAACTGATTTTACATTACGAAGAAACTTTTCCAGCATTTCGCTATCCCAGCCCTAAAAGTGAAGAAAATTAGAGTTTTCACTAGGTAGAAACAGATTGCCATCATGCTTTTATTTGGATTGAATTATGGTCTATATTTTACAAATCTCCTCAAGTACAATAGTACGTAGTATTAATTATTCCTACGCGATCATTTATCTACCTTCGGAAACTCCAAAAAGATTAACGGTGATCCACTGAAGAGAGATGCCTCGCCTTGTAAATCATGGTAGTTCATTTTGCGTACGTCTATAGACGTCAACACAATTGCCGTCTTCTTCCCATTGGCGGCCATTACTGCTATTTCATTGGAGGATTCTCTTTCTGATGAGGATTTGCTCTTCTCCTCTTCCCACTTCAAAGCTCTCCCAATGTAACTTGTAAGACCTGAGTTAGATTTCTTTACCAACAATCGGAAGGCTTGAAGCTTCTCCCCTTTAATCCAATCGGGAAATCTGAAGATTTAAAAGTGGAAAAATAAAAACAAAATGACACTGTGCTATGTCTTATTTCAGGTGCAGCAAAGCTCTATGATCAGATTATCATTGAATGAATCCGGATCAAGATACCATAGAGCAAGAGAAAGCAAAAATTGCTAAGTGTAATATAAATATAAAAAAGGTTATAGTGCGGTTGAAACTTTCTGCTCATCAAAAAAGTGCTTGTTGAAAATTAGCTTTCAAGGCCAATAGAAGAAACGGTTGAAGTGATTGTCTGCTGAGGTATAAAATACCTAAAGGTTAAAATGAGTTAAAAAGATGTGGGGTGGTTATGAAAGTTGTCCTCGTCATTGTTGTCATTCACATCAGAGCAATACCATGATAAATAGTGAACACACCTCTTCATAACCTCCTCCCAGTTTT
>NW_028301576.1:31917500-32022500 GCF_042242905.1 Orbicella faveolata
AAAGTGGCCTGGCCCACGGACTAGATAGCTTTGCTCTCCGAATTCTTCTGTTTCACACTCGCCAAAATTTTTTTCCGTCCTCGCCGGGAGCCTGTTTGCAGGCTGAGACAAGAAGGTGAGCCTGCTCTGATCTCTGCAATTTTTTTATTTCCACCTCGGAAACTGCAGAAAATAATAAAGTCAATTAATTATTACCGGAAGTATGAACTTTGGCAGCTCAGATTTCTCGGGAAAATGGTAAATCTTTTTCATAACATGTAGGCGCGATATCCGTTGTTGATAAAGTTTTGCTGAAGAAAAAGTGTCAAAGTTTATGTCCACTAAGGACACACACTTTGATTCCAAGTGATCAAGCTTTGGCAATCTGGTCTTTGGTGATGCTGGTAAATGGGCAAATGCCTTCGTGTTGTTTCGTTGCCCGCTTGCAATCACATACGTTTGTAATATTTAACTCTTCTCATATGCAGTCAGCAACACGACAAGTATGTCTTGATTAATTAACATACTTTCAACTGCTATTTGCCTGCTCCCTCTTTAGTTTGAAATTTAACCTTCGCCAGAGACTGGTGTCACTTCCCTTCAAGAAGACTACTGTACACATCAATTTGACTGAGTGTTTTGCTTCTTGAGATTGATGTTTGCATTTATCCCTCTCTTTGTTGACTTTGTTTGTTATCTGGGCTCATGGCCTGTGTATGACGACCTGACTGACGTCATTGTACTGCAGATGAAAAGAGTAATTGTAGCACAGAGGAACAGGAAAACAGTAGAACACAGAAGAACAGAGGAAGAGTAGGCACAGAGGAACAGGGGATCAGTAGGCTCAGAGGAACAGAGGAACAGAATGAACAGAGGATCAGGGGATCAGTAGGCACAGAGGAACAGTAAGCAAACAGGAACAGGGGAACAGTAGGCACAGAGGAACTAAGGAACAGTAAGCAAGGAGGAACAGAGGACCAGTAGGATCAGAGGAACAGGCGAACAGTAGGCACAGACGAACAGTAGGAACAGAGAAACAGGGAACAGTAGGCACAGAGGAACTAAGGAACAGTAAGCAAGGAGGAACAGAGGACCAGTAGGATCAGAGGAACACGGAACAGTAGGCACAGAGGAACAGTAGGAACAGGGGAACAGTAGGCACAGAGGAACAGTAGGAACAGTAGGCACAGAGGAACTACGGAACAGTAAGCAAGGAGGAACAGAGGACCAGTAGGATCAGAGGAACAGGGGAACAGTAGGCAGAGAGGAACAGTAGGAACAGAGGAACAGGGGAACAGTAGGCACAGAGGAACTACGGAACAGTAAGCAAGGAGGAACAGAGGACCAGTAGGATCAGAGGAACAGGGGAACAGTAAGCACAGAGGAACAGTAGGAACAGAGGAACAGGGGAACAGGGGAACAGTAGGAACAGCACAGAGGAACAGTAAGAAAAGAGGAGCAGAGGAGCAGAGCAACAGGGGAACAGTAGGCACAGAGGAACAGAGGAACAGTAAGCAAAGAGGAACAGAGGAACAGTAGGATCAGAGGAACAGTAGGCACAGAGGAACAGAGGAGCAGTACGAACAGGGGAACAGAAGAAACAGCACAGAGGAACAGAGGAACAGTAGGCAAAGAGGAGCAGAGGAACAGTACATGGCACCACATGATTCCATCTAGATTCTAACGCATAAGTCTGTTGACTATTTTGCATGTCGTATATGCCCCTATGGTTTACATCAGGCAAGATTTCATCAGTTGATGATATTTGGTTAAATGCCCCACTAATGCAATCGCACTGCATGTTGCACAACTTCTTTGCTACTGCGAGAAAGCTAGGATGCTTACCATTTGTCAGAATAAACCGGTTGGGATGACCGTTGTATAATGGTAAGGGTTTTTCCAAAATCAGCAAACTGACCGAACGAGTTGGAGCAAGGCATAATGAAGAGGAAATACCTCTTTGACTCTTTCACCATCCACGCCCACTTATTCTGATCCAACATGGCAATTCAGAGCCATCACTGATCGTTAGTTTTGAAACGCCGATTGTTTATCAATTTCCACTGCAACTTCCCACTGATTTAATATCAGTTATAATTAAAGCCAAGTATGTGATTTCAAAATCAAAGCTTTCATAAAATTGTGATTTTCACAAGTATGTAATAGCTCTAAAATTTTGCCGCTTGGAAGTTGTCTTTATTGTGGGTGCCATGTTTCTCACAACGCCCTAGTTTTTTCACACAGCATAGGCAATAAAAGATGACGCGCAACTTCTTTTAGTCAGAGATTGTTACACTGCTACCATGCTACGATCAGAGGATCCAAGTTAGCGCTATTTCAAGTGTATTTCGCTGTCTCTCTGCTACCTTTTGGTGCGAGTCATCAACCAAAGTACGTAAGTTCTTATTGTTGTAGATATTTGTTAAGTTGCAAATTGTTAGTCCTTTCTTTGTCACAAAAAGATTTCATTTAGTTTATCTAGGTTTTGTTGAAATCGCTTTCACAGCTCTACTATTGCTAAGGCTTATTGTCATATGATTACCAAATTGTGATTCTTTCATACTATATTTAGCTATTTTGCGCAATAGCCATTGATGTCTTCGTTTGTTACGACAAGAGTTATCATCTCAGTTTTACTAGTTTCAAGTATCAATTGTCACGTCTACTTGTTTCATGCTATGCATGATCTTGTTAGTTTTACTATGATTTTTCTATCCTGTTAGATTTGTATTTTATGCCTTATCTAAGTAGGACGTATTCTTAACTATCGCTGTTCAGTTCGAACCTACTACATCTACTTGTATGATTACTACTCCTATTGGTATCTGCTACCACTAGCAATCTACTGGTTTTTGCTATTTCTTCAGTCGCTACTTGTTGTGAACTAGATCTATGGACTTGATCTGTCATTAAATCAGTTTAAATCTACCAAGTGGAGTTCGAATATCTCACACCGCGCTACCCTTGTAGTTGTTTAAGATTTGAGTGAAGGCAACCTCTAGAATCTTTACAATTACACCAATAACTTGGGCCCCTTTGGTAAATACCAGTACTGATAATTACTACTCTCCATCATATATTTTGGACTACTTTTCAGCAAATTCATGTGTTAGTGTGGCTGGTGTAGGTAAATAACCTTAGTAAAACAAAGATCTCTCTTAATTGTGTGACATATTATTGCAGGGAAGAGAGAGAAAAGTATTATTATCATAGAGGGAAAGCCAAAGATACAGTAACTAGCAAGAATTGTAAGAGCATTATTATGGATGGGATGGACCAAAGCAAGCTCCTACTTCCCACCCTACTTAATCAAGCCAAAACTTATGCCAGTGCTTGGAGACTGAAGACCCATTTGACAGGTTCTTCCTTGCTGGTTTATATATTTTATAAATATTTTTTTCGGTATTCACTGTATGTTATTGTAACCTACATGAAAATGAATGCATAAATTGAAATTAAACCTGTGTGAATAAAGGATGGAGTTATTCTCAAATGTATCATTTTTCATGCAGATATTGAAAAGTTGCTTGTTCCATTTTCTTTTCTTTGTTTTGTTTTAGGAGTCATCAATCACGGAAGGGAGGTCCTTGCCTTTATAGATGTGAAGCAGTGGGGTATGACTCAAACTTCACAATAAATATTCTTCTGAGAACTTTGCGCCGCATGGATTACATTCCAAATGTACTCGGCTTACAAATGGATAACCGCTGGCGAGAAAACAAACATCAGTTCGTCATCATTTTTCTGTCAGTCTTAGTAAAACACAAAGTGTTTAAAAAGGTACTGTTGTAGACTTACAAGTATTGTTCCTAAGTATTGTAGCCTAGGTATATTTCTTTAACACTTCGCGTGTTCAAACTTTAAAACATGAAATTGAATGCATTAAATACATTCTGTTTCTCATCAAGGTAAAAATCAACTTCCTGATGGTCGTGCATACACATGAGGACATCAACCAACTCCTTAGCCGAATTGCATGAAACATCAGAAAGAACAACATCAGAATCTTACTAGGTAACTAAAATTGATTTACCCTGGATCATTCTCACTTAAAATTTGTAACTCATTAAACCTGTTACTTTGTAGAGCTGAGGTTTGTGGAGTTTGTCGACATGATTTACGATGTTCGCATGTGGCTAGCTTCAGCTTCAGCTGAACTGCATAACATTACCAACCCCCACTGTTTCGTTATAAAAGAAGCCACAAATGGTGATGTTGTTTTAAAGTACAAAAACTGGTCAAGGGATAAGACATGGAAGCCAAGTAATGTGACGAATGAAGGCATTGTCATCGAACTGCATAAAAGTTTTATTGTATAGGAGTCATTAATAAGCGGAAAAATAAAAACAAAAATCATAATAGTAATTGGGCATATTACTTTCCACATGCCTGTCAGATGAGTTTAACCTCTATATAGTTGTGATTTGTTGTTAAGCTAAGGAAATTAAAGACATGCAAGTTGCAAGCACATTTTTCAACAGAAATATAACCTTTACATTCATATTTGTAAAATTAATGGACTTGTAATGTTCAAAACTATGACATTCATTTCTTGCTTTGTTGTAGAGTGACAAACTACCTTCTGGGATACCTGCTTGTGTGCCATCATCCAACGAAAAAATTGATCTTAAAAGGCTGAAAGGTGACATCCCAAAGTTTTACAACTCAAGGTGCTTTGAAGACAAACACGTTAAGTGGTGGACCGAATTTTAAGTGACAAGGACGGTATCTTTAAGATTCCAGAAAAAGCAGCAACATGGCCTTTGGATGATATCCTCTTGACAAAACAGAGGCAAGGTGACCAAGCTCCTGCTGAAGACCAACATGAAACAGCAAGTGTCCTTGCGATTCCAAGCCTGGGGAACGCTCCCCCTGAAATTGAGAAGCTTGTTGTAGATCAAGTCGAGGAGATACCCGAGGTAACTAAAACGGAAATTGCAAGTGCACCCATAAAGTTAATTTTCGAGCAAATTAAAAAAAAATAGAACCCACTTGCGCTTGATCTGGCGTGATCTGGTAGAGAAACCTGGAAGCTCTCTTCCTAGTGACTTTTGAGGTCACTGAGAGGAAGGTTTCAGATTGAAAACAGACTATTTTTCACTAGAAGACTTTTTACTAGAAGGGAAACAAAATAATGATGCGTATTTTGGTGTCAAAAAGTAGTTGCATAGCTAGATACATAAAATGAATGAGTTAAGTGCCATACATGCAAGCAAGACTAATATCAACTAAAAAGAAGCCTTACAATGCAGTTTACATTACAATACCAGGCATTATGTAATATTTTGTATGTATACAGTGTAACATTTCAGTCATTTGAGTCACTCTGACTCATGCAACTTGCTATTTCCTTTCAGGTATATTCTGGTCGATACAAGAATCAGCAAACTTTAGCTGCTCTAGTCAACAGGGTGCAAAACCACCTGGAAGTGTTGCATGAGAATGTACTGGTAGCTGTTCACATTCAAGGCTACAAGAAACCTCCTGTGATAGGAAAAGTGATCTCAGTAAAAGACGGCTCTACATTTGATATCGAATATTTGAAGGGGAGTTAAAGAAAGGACTGGAAGCCGTGGAAACTACCAAATGGAGAAAATTGGACTGATAACTTACCAACTGGGTGTATACTGCTTGTCAATTTCCAACTGGACGAGGAAAATAAATTCACAAACGAAACTTACAAATACCTCAGAAAGACATATCAGGATCTGGAACGAAATCAGCTAGGCAAATGAAATCTGAATCTTTCTCTTTTCCTATATAAGCAAGCGTTAGATTTGGATAGTACTTGCTTTTTGTTCACCAAATTGTTGTATTAATTTGCCACTTTTTTAAATCAAAATGTACAACTTGAATGGAAAGGAATTTCCAACACATGGGAAGATACTCAATATTGAAAAATTCACAAGGTATGCCCCTGTCCCAGCGAGCAACTTATGCTTTTTGTTTTCGTGTGGACAGAAAACAATTTGAAAACGGAGCTCATTGAAAACGATGACCTTATGATAATCAATCAATCATTTACCTATTTTAGCATGTTTCATCAAGGAGCTAGGAACTCGTTCAAAATACGAATGTGTATAAATGAGAACTAAGTAATTACAGAGTCTTTGTTAAATTTAAGAGTAAAATTAAGTAATTCCACACCTTTTTAAATATAGGCATACACCATATAGGCTAAGAAGAGAGGGCTTGACTTTGGAATTGCTTAATTTTACCATCATCCGCCGGACATCAAATAGCTAATGACTGAGCTATGATTTCAAATCAGTAAGTCGTGATTTGAAATCAGGATTTACTATATCAAATCATAAACTCATGATTTGAAATAGAATTTAATAAATCAAATCATAACTGCATGATTTGAAATCAGAATTTATTATATCAAATCATAAATGTATGATTTGAAATAATAATTTATTATATCAAATCATAAGCGCATGATTTGAAATTAGGATTTATTATATCAAATCATTAATGTATGATATCATATCACAAAACTTTATTTAGTGAAAAACAAAAAAAATGACAAAATTAAGCTAAAACATCTTTTTACAAATGGCACTCCATAATGTAGACCTGTTTTAGTAAGGTCACAAGTTGGAGTTCAGTATTAACATTTAGTATCTGAAACAACCCTTCCATAACCTGGTTTTGTTTACCTTGTCTAGATCAATGTTGTCATATGTGTCTCTAAAGGTTCGGATTTCTATCTTCCTAAACAGTTACTTCTACAATGTAGTTCCAATATCTAGTGACTCGCTGATTCTACTTTAATGAGGAAACCTTTTCTCTTGTTTTGTTGAAGTATGACTGAAGGGATTGAGCAGTCCTGTATACCATCATTGACAGTGTCAACAGAAGTCAACAGTGACCAAGGTATGACATGTGATTCTTGATCTTTCCAAAACAGTTTACATAGTCCTCACAGAATAACATGCACAATCACTCTGGGGGTTTGGTATTTTACTAGACAGATAGTATTAGAATTTTATGAAAAATTGTGTACAGGAACTTACAGAACCTAACTTTATTTAAACAAAGCTAGAAGTCAAAACAAATCCATGTTTCCAGTTAAAGCTGTGCCTTACTTTCAATTTCTCAGAAGATCCTTTAGATTACCTGAAGCAGTTGTTTCCACATACTGCTACAAAAGACCTTGAACAGGCTTTGGAGTCCTGTGGAGGAGACACCAATCAGGCAGCAGAACTTCTATTCCAAGGAAAAGAAAGAGGTCACTTTCCCCTTTAACTATATTTAAGAACAAAATTCTCCTTTTCAATTGCAATGCATATCACCTCACTGTTTGCCCCCCGTCTACCACAAAACAGCATAGCTTGCTGAACTGTATGTTCATGTTTTGGTTTAAAGTGTGAGCCTAAATGCATGTTGTCAAAGTGAGCAATTCATTTTCAAATCACCTCTTGGTCAGATGTCTACATTAGTTCGAAGATAACCGCCACTCAAGTTTACCAAGGCTCAACTGAAAGGAAATTATGGCCACGAATTTGAGTGAAGAAAAAACCATGCGCGAACAAGACAGGCGACTTACATGCAACATGACCTGAGACAAGGTAGGAACTTGACACGAAAAGTCCCTTGAACTTTGCACAGTGAAGTCAACCATTACCAAGTAGATCAAAGAAGTTATGGAATACATTTCTTTTTCTCAAAAAATATTCTGAGATACATTTGCATGACTGTTATGTCATGTTTTGACATTAAAAAAACAAACAAAAGAACAAGCTTAAATTTTGGTCTGTAAGCAATTTTAAAGGTCCCATTCGATTTTCGTTCATGAAAATCTTCTTGCTCGCCCCAAAGAAAATTCGCTTTGGTTTGCAAAATTTCAAAATCATTCACATTCATGTAAAATAAATAAACTGTTATTGACTAGGCTGATTAACTAGCTGAACATTGTCTCTAGGTGTTTGTTTACAGACCAACATTTTCTAGTTAAATGTGACTTCTGTTTCCATTCATTTAACCCGCTAACCAGGCGATTCAAATTCCAAAACCGTGCAACTTTCAGATTGTCTCTTTTCTCCTTCTCTCCCCGATGAGAGTTAATAGTTAACAATGTTACTCGAAACTTGAGAAGTAATCAGAGCATCATAATTACAAAGCAGCAGACGAGATAATATTTGGAAATGAAAACCGCCTTCACTTCATTCAAATCCCTTCTAAATGACTCAAAAAGACACAGGAACACAGGTAAATAACAGTACAGTTGAACCTCAATTATCTGGAGTCGTCCGGACCTCGGTAAATAGTCTGGATAATCAAGGCTCCGGATAATTGAAAACATGTTTATTAATGAGATAGAAATGCAAACAAAAGGTATACAGCAAAGAAAACATCATTTTAATTGTGAGATCTACACAGCCTGTATGTATTTACAAATAAAAACTTTCAGTTCAGGTATTTACAAAGGTCTAAAATGTCCAAGCATGTTTGTTTGCTTCAAAGACTTGTAGCTTGATCAGAGACTTTCGTTTTAATCCTTCACTTGTCTCGATGCTGTCAGTAAATTTTAGGATCTTGTCTTTGTTCTTCCATATGTCGGAGATCTGCTGCTTGCTGATGTCAAATTCTTGAGCTAAATTTGTTCCTTTCTCTCCTTTATCCAAATGTGAAATAATTATCTGCTTATTTTTCATCGATAGAACGGCTCACTTTTGCTTCGTAGACATGTTTTTTATTTGAGTTTACGATCGATCGCTCGTGTTTACATAACCCACGCAGAAGGAACTAATCAAGCATAAAATTCCCTTGGTAACAAAACAATTGAGCCAATCAGATATCAGATGAACATGTCAGAATATTTCTTTGTCTCGTCACACTTGCGAATTTTGGAAAGCGCACAGGATGATATGCTGTTTCAACAGTCTTTTGAAAGGATTATCGGGCTTTTTGCGACTTTGAGTTTTCAAGATCACCACTAATCAATATTCATGAAAATTGAGACCAGAGAAAAAAGTCCGGATAATCAAGGTTTGACTGTACATTCATTTCCATTGGTGATAAAGTGTTCAGGTCCCCTGTGTTCCGACTTTTTAGAAATACATTCAAATATATTGTCCAGGTGGCTGGTCTGGATTTGGCTTACTTTTTTGCCATGAAAACAAACGTCGAAAACTTGACCAAATGAGATTGATGCAATCTGGACACCATGAGGTGCGAGATACCAAGTGATTGCAAGTGGCCTTGATATATCTGTCATCTCAACCTTATTACCGACCTAAGCCAGACAAACCATGGCTGATCACAGAGTAAATCAAACTTTTACCTTGCTTGCCATAGTGTAAAACAAGGATGGGACCCTGGACTCTGGACTCTAGATTAAATTAAAAAAAAGGAAAAACGAAAAAAAACTAAAATAAAATAAAAATGAAAAAAATAAAATAAAATAAAAATGAAAAAAATAAAATAAAATAGACAGGATAAATATACATAGTAATATTTGCCAGACTAAAGAGGAAAGAGATTGGAACTGAGCTTGTTGCTATCACAACATCAAAATTTGGTATATTTCTTGAGGTGTACCATGCTTCCTAGGATTCAATTCATATTGAGTTGAGCATTTTTTATACTCCCTGGTTATACTCTAGTTCCGTTAAACTGAAAGAACTTTGAAGTAGGATCTCATACAGTTCTAATTTTCTTTAATTATAAGACAGTTATGTTAAATAACATCTCTCTAAATGACCTTCTATGGTAGGCGATTGATAAGTCTGTCACATGAACCTCTATAGCTTCTCGAGGGGCAAACAGCTCACCTGTTTGCCCCTAAAATCCAACTATGTCCAAGATATTGTGTTTGAAAAGGATGTTTCTATATCCTGCACTGAAAATGAGAATCTTGTCCATGTCTTTAGAGGGGTTGTTGATTCGCACGAAAAACAGAAATGATGCAAATTCGGTTGAGAGAGTGGGCACCGAGCAAGTGGATCTTTTTGCCTTTTCCTAGCCGTTTCGTGGAGTTTATCAGTGGACAGCAATAAAGCGTTGCTGCTACCTAAATGTGATTAAATTATGCATGTCTCTCTTTGTTTTCCCTGTAATACCAGAACGCGCATAAAGTGAGGTGTGTTCTCGGCTTCAGAAGTGTCACTGGGTTAACTGCCATGATTAAGCCTCACGATTAACCATTAATGGTAAAACATTTTGGTTTCAAACTGCTTTGAGTCATTTGAATTATAACTTTTTCCACTTTGTAGGAATTACTAAAAACTATTTAACATTGTTTGTTCAAGAACTAGCAAAACAGAGCTTTGCAAGAAGGTTTATATGGTTAACCATTCAATTAAAACAGAAAGGGTAGTTACGTAGCTTACTTATTGTCTCCGGCAAACAATTAACCTTATTTCACGTGTCAAACTCTACTATTTTGCCACCAAATTTCTCCCATCCTGCATTTCGAATGATGTGAAGTGAGAAATTTTTGTACCTTCTTCCATTTGGAAAGAACAGCGAAGGTTACTTATTGTCTCCGGCAAACGATTAACCTTATTTCACATGTCAAACTCTACTATTTTGCCACCAAATTTCTTCCATCCTGCAATTTGAATGATATGAAGTGGGAAATTTTTGTACCTTCTTCCATTTGGGAAGAACAGCGAAGGTTAGGGTGCAAAACACTGACTTTCAAATGGTTAACCATTGTTGGTTATTTGTGCACATTGATGAAATACTTGGGACCTGGAAGTTGTGTCACCTGTAATCGTGATATATGTGACTATTGCACAAGGATAAGTTTCAATCAATTTATTTAATACTATTCTGTGAAACAACACAAAGATCTGCTACTTTGCAAATTTATAATCCTGGAAAATGTCTTAAATAGAAGACAACAGCTCCATTAAACGCCATTTTGCTTGAAGCAGATCACGAGTTTTGTTTTATTACAGGATGTTACAAGTTATATTCAGTGAATATCTGCACCGAGCCTTAATCTAGATTAAGGTAGGAAAGTTCTGTCTAATTCACAGAAACAAAAGTGTACGTCATTGAGCCAAAATCAAATTCTAAAATATCGTGATGACATGACAATTGTTTGCGCTAACCTTCGCTAGAAAATTCCTAGCATATCTCTTTCAGACAGTCCCAAACAAAAGTGGTTGGGACAGTTGAGCTGGATCACGTATTCAACTGTCACAACTTCTTTGTCTGGGATTGTCGGAAAGAAGAATAACCCATGTTTTAAACCTTTTATTCATGTGAAAAGTCAATTTTGAGAAAATCTGGTACTCGCCATTGAGAAATTTTGGCTCTTGAACTACTCAGGAAAGCGAGAATGTTATGACACCTTAACAAGTATGTAACACGGCATATTTTGAACCAATTGTTCATCATCAGAGAGGTAAACTCTGATATGCATATCTATATTAAACAGAACAAATGCTGGAAAAATCAAATGCTCCAAGTGGGATTCGAAACTTAGACACCCCGATCTCATGGAAGGTGCTCTAACCACTGAGCTACCGAGGCAACCCCAATGGAGTGAGTTGAATATTAGCAACAAAGAACATTGATTACCAGACATTTGCTCCCAGGTCTCTTGGACTGGGAATGACAACACCTTATTATCCAATTTTGACTCTATTATCTTTCAAGTGGTTGCTTAAGGGAAGTTAGAAACAAAAGAAAATTTGAAACTTTTAGCTCTAAAAGTAGTTGTGGTCGCTTACAAGAGATTCCAAATATATAGGGATTTTAATTGGAAAATTCTGGTATTTTGGAAAACTGGTCACTGAGGAGAACTGGTCCCTTATGCAAGGTCATCACCAGAGGTTCAAAGGATTTACTGCAAGGTTATTTGTTAGCAACATCCTTGGTCTCTCTTTGAATAACTACGTCTTGTAACCTATTCAGCCTTGCAAAATTTGCTGTCGATTTCTGGTTACAAAATGATTTTGCTTGCTTCGCCTGCTAGTTGCCAGTTTCAGGGAAACCATTTCTTGAGAGATGTTAGTAATATAGGAGGGAAGTAATAGTAATTTAGGGTTGTTTATGGAATTTCCGTCAATAAAATATTCTCTGTGGATACTCTTTTTTGACGGTGTACTTTAGTACGAATCATTCCCAAGTCACGAAACCCATTTAAATAAGTCCATCATGCATTGAGTATACTTGAGAATTGATAATTCGCTGATTGATGCCAGCAAATTGATTGATTGATGCTGATTGGTAGCCAGTCCAATACACAGCCTGAGCTGTTTTTTATGTATTTTTGGAGAACCATGCTTCTTAAAAATGCTTTTGAGAAACGGAACCAATTACAGTCAAACCCCTATTTAGTGCCTACTTTTCCCCCCTATTTAGAGGCCAGCAAGAATGTACTGTAGGAAGTTTGACTTTCCTTTCAACAAGCTCACGACAAACGAGAGCGTAAAGTTGCAGAACTGATAAGTAATAAAATTATTTAAATGCAAATTAATTGTTGTCTTCAAGTGACTATCTAATTCCTTTCAAACATATTCTGTATTGAAATAGAGTTGCATTTCTACATGGCCTAACGCTTATTTCTGAACTTGTGTTAAGCAGCCAACCTCTGTATATTAAGTAGACAATTGCCAAATTAACAATTTTAGATCAACTGCCATTAGGTGAGCTGTATAAGCAATAGTGTATTGCCCTTTTAAAACTGACTTGATCTGGAGTTCTTATTTGAACATTAGTTTTTTTGTATATCCCTAAGCACTTCGGATTCAGCCTAAGGTGTATAAGGTGATTGTCAGCATAAAGTATATGCGATGGAATCCCCACCAACTGAATTACTTGAGGTGCATATGCCTTTCATCATGTGCATGTCTTATGTAAATTACCCATACATGCAAACATAAACTTTATTTCTGTTCGGAATTTTTTTGGAAATAGCACTGTTGTGCTAGTATCTCCAAAAAGCACTTAATCATTAAATAGAAAAACTAATACATTTAAATGAATTTATATAAAAAACTAATTCACAGTGATTGTCTATTCTTAAATTATTTGAGTTTGTGTTTAAACATAGAAAGGGTGTCAGCCTTCCGAGTAGTGTCCTGTAGTTTGTTCCATGCATTAGAGGTGAGATGACGGAAAGAGTTAAGACCAAATATTGCTGTCCTAACAGCAGGTGGCTTCAGTTTAGCATAACCTCCTAAAATATAGGAACCGATTTCACGCACCTGTAGATAAGTTTGTGAAATCGATGGTGCGGCACCGTGTAGGCATTTATGCACTGTAACTAGCATGTTCTGTACTCTCCTTTGTTCCAATGTAACGATATGTAGTTTGCATAGTAACTCTTTATACAATCGTGGACAAAAGTCCTTGGGACACTTACGTAATTTAGTGAATTATCTGTGGTTTACTACTGAAGTTTGAAAAAAGCGCTGCTTTCCTTTTAAAAACATGTTACTGTTCCCCCTCCCCACCCAATACAATGTTGAAAATCAGGAGAAATTGCAGCTAGTAGTTTTCAACATTGTATGGGGGGGGTGGGGGGCGAGGTTAGGCTGGTGAAGTAGTATTTGTGTCTGGCGTGTGCGCAAAAGCATCAAAAGTGCAAATTTCTCCCAAGACTATTGTCCATGATTGTCTGAATTTCAGTTAAGAAATAAAATGCCCCTTTTTGTGCTTTTTCACATTCTAAATGTTTTTTCTCAACTCTGTGAATAGATTAAGAGCTGAGGAAAGGGGCTTGGGCATCATGCCACCCAAACCCACAGAACTTGAAAACTTGATGGAAGAAATTGTGGCACTTGAAAAAAACAGCTGATGCAGAAACAAAAGAGGACTACGAAAGTGTGAAAGGAGAGGCTCAAATAGAGAAGGCAAAGGCCACAGATATGAGACTTAAAGCGCTAAGAAAGCGTGGGGGATGATGAAGAGACATTCAGGCAAAAATGATCACAAAAAAGTTAAGTGAAGAGAACAGAGAAATGGCAGCGAGACCATGTTATTCCTGTCCAAAAAAGTGGGAAAAGATCAGGAACTTGAACTTGTGGAACTCCAGCTGAAAAGAAAAAGCAACACGATTTGGATGCAAAACATCTACAGGCAGGTATTGATCAGCAACAACAAAGTGAAATGATGCAGCTGATGCAAGACCAACAACAGCACCAGCAACTCTTGCCATCACAACAACTAATGTTGAGGCAGCAAGAAGACCAAACTGATGAGTTTGTTGGACAAACTTGTGAACAAATAGCCACTTAATTCACTTGAAATTCACCAGTATTGCTGGTATAACTGTCGTTTGATTTTGAACTGTGCAATTACAAACCAGCTTGTATATCTTATTAACTTTTGTCCTTGCTTTGACAAGAGTATTTCAACAGTGGCACCACATTTTTCTTCTTCTGAGGAGCCCTCCCTAGTTATTTACTTTAATTATTGTTATCTCATTGGATGGCAGACTTGTTGCTGTAAAAATTGCTTTTTATATTTTCATAAATATATTTAGAATAAGTATAATTTCTAGAGGTGAATATAACAATCGCACATTCTGATTAGTAGAAAAGCTCATCATATGACGATGCTATATTCACCCCGCTAGAGCTTAGTTGCTAAGCTTGCCATCTTTGCCATCTCGGCAAGTAAACATGGTGGACAGTTGCTGAATGAAGTTTCATTTATTTGAAAGACATCACTCTAAGTCCAGGATATTTGAAAGGATGGAGAATTTTCAAAATGACTGCTGTCGCCCTAGGACCAAAAATCTTTTCAAGAACTTGTATTCAAGGCTTTTAAGAATCATAAACGTAGTGGTACGTCAATTGTTAGCATGTCAGATCAACTGAGCAAAATTTATTTTTCTTCAAACTAAAGGCTTAAGCTACTCATTTTTAGGCAAAGAAAATAACTGTGAATGAAATCAACAATGATAAAACAAAGGTGCCAGATGAATTTATTTTTCGTAGTATTTCGCTAGTTTGTTTTGCCACTGAACTCGATGATCGATGTACATGTAAGCTTATTATTAAAACTACAGCTACATGAACGTGTGTGCACACAAACAATTGCGTCTGTGTTTTTATGTTTTTGTCTGTTATTTTGTAGTCCTTGATATTCACATCTGAAAATTATACTAAGACAATTACTCACCTCAGACTCAGTGACCATAGGTGAAAATTCACCAATCTTAAAAAAAATTTCCAGCATTTAAGAGCCAATTCCTGTAAATACTGAGAATGAGATGACAGTTGCCAAATTTCGGATTTCCTCATATTTTGCCCAAATAACCTCTATAGTAAGTTGTTTTTGAAAATACCATTCAGGGGTCCTGAAGCACTTTAGTTTTTTTGAAATCAAGGAAAGTCTGAAAATCACCATTTTAGCTGCCTGCCGCCGCCGAAAATGGCTGAAAATTGGGCATTTTCTTTTTTGCTCATACAGATCAATGTGATGATACCTATTAATATACTTTGAGTAGCTCATAGTGCATGTCTTGCTGTTTCTAAAGCATTAATTTGATTAGCAAAAGCTCCAAGTGTTATAATATTTTAGGCCGATACAAGTACCTTCATCGAAGCTCGTGAGCAAGAGGGCTAATTTTAGCTAATTTCAATACCATCAAAAGCCCACTGGTACATTGAATTTGAAACTAAAATTTTCTGAAAGCCCATACTCCATATTATGTTGTGTAAAAGTCTCTTTCGCGGCCCGAAAAAAGTACCCTGTCAAGAGCAATAAACGTGTGGTACATTTTGAGAAATTCGTCATTCATGAAACCAACATGGAACTTGGAAAGCTACCTTCATCAACAACAAAAATAAGCGAATGGAAGCCTTTTTCGTCAATAAAGATGCTTGCAATCTGTTTTTTTTCCTTTTAGATTGACCACATGATTAACTTTGGCAAACATTTGCAATTAAATAAATATGGACGCTGCTTTTGGTACATTGTAATATTATGCAAATTTATTTCGATAACCAGCACGTGCATATCGCCCGAAACTGATTTTACTTCCACCTACTGTATGTTTCTTTTTGAAGGTTACAACTGTAGCACTCATTATTCGTTCAATATTGGCAGTTTTATGTGGAAGACCCACAGTTAAAAAAAACATTTCAAACATGGAACTTGAGTAATCATTCAATCGATTACAGTTGCATCCATCATGTTTGGTGTAAATATTTGAGCACAACCATTTCATGTAAACAGGCACACTACTTTAAAAATAACCATCTCATTGCAGCATTTCTTGAAATCCTGGTCTGAGACCAGGTAATGATAACAAAGTGCGAGCAGTTGGCGAAACCTCATGATCAACTGTCGCAGAGTTGTGGCATAAATATTACGGCAAGATAATTCGACTGTTGTATTTCTTACCTGTGGCTTGCAATTCTAATGGGTACAATTGCCCCTGCTTCTTACCACCAGACTTATAGATGAATCATTCGTTTCCTGTCACCTAATATGGCACATACCTCTGAATAAAACATACTGTGACATCATTTTGCTTCAAGTGTTCCAACAGTCAACCGCCACTTATGAAACATACAAAGTAGCAAGACAGAAAAGGCACAAATGTTTCTTCGCCAATTGCACTACGCTCTCCAGATTTCTTCCCTTACAAAATTTCCAGACTTTGCCCCCTTTGAAAATTCCACGACTTCGCCGTTCTGTTAGCCAGTACGAATAACTGTTGTGGCGTTAGTTGAGTAAGTACTTGACTTTTGTTTGGTGGTCCCAGTTCAGACAAATCAGCAAATGTGGGTTGCGTGACAAACACATGACAAACGGCCACTTGCGAAGTGAGTGAAGACCGTGGCGAGTGAATCCAAACTGTTTGCTTGTGCAAGTAAGGTAGTTCACATTGTCAGTCTAACTAAACATTTTTGGACGAAATTGGAAGATGTAGGGGGGAAGGGGGTGTTGTTTAATTCTGCGAAAGGACAGAACTTGACGAATCACAGAGCCACAGGTCCTGTTATCACGGCATGTCTACATAGATTAATGGAAAGTATTACCACATTCACAAGAGTTGTACAACACACCTTTCCTCTCTACCTTAAAAATACATGTTTGTCATTGTCGTTTGTCGTTTACACAACATAATATGGAGTATGGGCTTTCAGAAATTTTAGTTTCGACTTCAAATTCAATGTACCAGTGGGCTTTCGATGGTATTGAAATTAGCTAAAATTAGCCCTCTCACTCATGAGCTTCGATGAAGGTACTTGTATCGGCCTAAAATATTATAACACTTGGAGCTTTTGCTAATCAAATTAATGCTTTAGAAACAGCAAGACATGCACTATGAGCTACCGAAAGTATATTGATAGATATCATCGCGTTGATCTGTATGAGCAAAAAGAAAATGCCCAATTTTCAGCCATTTTTGGCGGCAGCAGGCAGCTAAAATGGCGATTTTCCTTTCAATTTTTATTTTCGAAAACAACTCACTATAGACGTTATCTGGGCAAAATATGAGGAAATCTGAAATTTGACGACTGTCATCTCATTCTCAGTATTTACCGGAATTGGCTCTTAAGATTTTGATGGGTCATTATAACCACTCTTTATCACTTGATGCTAAAATCATGGTATCAAAAAACTTAAATGTTTGAAAACTTTCAGGTGGTTCTGAGGTAGCATCCAGTGATAAAGAGTGGTTATTATGACCCATCATAATGTAATTGCTAGAAACTGTTTTGAGCCACCTTAACTGTTATTTCTACTACATAAATACCCTTAATGAATGTGTGCCGATTTGCTTGTCTTTCTCTACAAGTTTGTGGTTGAATGATTGCCACAAACTTAGTTATTTTGTTATCGCTTATTCATTAGTTATATTAATTAGTTAGGGATTAAGCGGTCCCTGGACACTGCTTTCTCGTCTAATGAAAACCTTGTGCTTGTTGGTTAAAGACAATCCTTACTATGTCTGGACATAGTGAGCTTGGCAGTCTGTTAATTCCTTAAGATTCAGCTTTGCAATCATGCATTTCATTTTCACTTTCATTTCATTTTATTCCTTCCATCACTAATACATTGTTTATCTTATTTTAGAGTCACTGCTAAATTACATAGTGATGGAGTCTAGAAAAAAGCAAAAAATTACTTGTAGTTATAGATCCCTTTGAAATTGAGGTCAACTGCAACTTAGCTAGCTTATCGTGTCATTATGATAGACTTAATGATGAGAAATAGAGTTTATGCCAATTTTGAATTCTTCTCATCTGCCATTATTGTTATTCTAATTCTCATGAAAGTAAGCAAAGAAGCCATAAAATTAATGTACATTTTTTTTTCGGGGATAGTTCGCCACTGCTGTTTTGTCAATTATATTACTTTTCATCTTTCTCTTAAATAAATGTAATGATTTGATTTTATGTGTTTTGCTATCTATACTGTTCCATATATTTGGACCTTTGGTAGGCCAATGAGTATTGTCCAAGTCTCGATGATTTACATGGTCATCTGGATGCCGTGTATCATAACTACGTATTTGGGAATTAGCTGGGAAAAGATTTGTCATATTTTTAGGAAGCTGATTGTCATAAAATTTAAACGTAAAAAGAGATATTTCTAGGTCTTAATTGTACTCTCTCCATACTTAATCTTTAAGCTTACATTCCTCAGTGCTGCTCACAATTCTAGACAAACTTGTTCGATAATTGTTGGTCCAACTAATGTTACAATTGCGGATATATGGGTAAACAAGGGAGTAGTATAAAGTGTTGATTACTTTTTCAGTTAAACATTGTCCCTCCTTAAACAAGATTGCAATGTTTTTTTATATACATATGTCTGAATTTATGAAAACCGTGTTAAAGACTTTGCACCAAAATAGCGGGCATGTTTTTGGAAAATCGGTCAGACTGGATTTGCAAAAACATAGCCATAGAACTTTACTTGTCACTGATAACCTTGATACAATTCTGTCCTAGAGCTAGCTTTCCACAAGGCTTATCATAGCTCAAATAACAGGAAATAACTCTCCTGTATGCCTTTTGAGGCCAGGAAGATTAAATTTACCGTCTTTTTGTTGAATCATGAATTGTACAATTTAATTAAGAGTGCTTTTAACATGAAATTGGAGTCTAACTCAACACGAACGTACAGATATCAAAACCATGGTGGAGAGCTAATCTATCGCTTTCTAAAGGCCTGCATTGTCCTAAATGGACTGAACAAGAGCTTCCTACATTGAGAATCAATTGAACCTCAAACAAACTAGGGCATAGTTAGCAGTAAGTGAACACTCAACAGTTGTCGTTACGTCAATTATTGCCGGAAGCCACGCAAATAAATTTCTTCCACGCTAGCGAATCAGACAGTTCTGATAGTTAGCTAAGCTGAGAACGCCTAAAATTGATAAAACAATGAAATTCTACTGACAATCAGCGCTTGACCTCATGTTCTTCTCTCTGCTTGTGGCCATGTTTTGCTCGCAAATAGCAATGTCCCAGATGTACTTCAATTTTGTCGAGAGCGCAATGGCACACCCAGATTTCAACAAATGTTTTTGTCTTAAGCTACATCAAAGTTCAGAGCAAATGACGCCAACAGCAGCTAGAAATGTCTAGTCCATTGCATGTCGAAGCCCTAAATTGATGTGGCTAAAGATTTTTGCTGTCTAAAGCAAGCACAACATTATCGCCACAGGGCAAACGGCCTACTGTTACAGGACTAAATGTGACCCATACAGTTTACACATCTCAGGCCTGCCTCACGTACAATAATGGATGACGCTTACTAGCAAATTGTTAGAATTGGGCCTTCATTGGACTTAATGATGTCCTCAGGCAGACTTCCTTTAGACAGCAAATACAGAATGCTAATCGGCTGCTCCTTGTCAGAGTCACTGCATGAACTGAATTCAGATGAGTGCAGCCTGCGCTAAACTTAACACAAATCGAAAAGGGGGTGGGGGGAGGTGGTGGTCGATAAATAATGAAAAAAACCCTAAATAAATGAAACATGTGGCAAGGAGTTTCTACATTTCATGCTAGGTGAGATTTACAAGCTGCCGTCATAGCAAAAGCAAAAAAACAAATTAAAAAAACAAATAAATCAAAAAACATGATTCAGTCTTTAACACCGTTTTCATAAATCCAGACATATATATTTTATTAGTTATCAAACTGATGTGAACCTAGAAACTTGCATTTGCTAGCTCTGTTTATGATGCTTTAATCTATCTTAAGATTGATGGTCTTCGTTCTGAATATTTTTCCTATTTGAGAATAATAATATTTTTTAGACATATTTAAAGATAATTTATTTGCTTTGAACCAAACTGAAAGCTTTGCTAGCTCATTATTAGTCACTGAGAGTAACTGATTCAAACTTGTACTATTACAGAATATGTTTGTTGTCATCAGCAAATAATGTGAAAGAAAACACTTTACTTGAAGCAGTTATGTCATTAAGGTAAATCAAAAATAGAGGAGGGCCAAGAACAGACCACTGTGGAACCCCACATGCTATGTCCATCATTTGTGAGTCTATACCATTGTATATGCTACTGGAGCTGAGATTACTGCGGCTGCTGGCACCAGACTTACCCTCCAGTGGATCCTTCATTTGGTGTTGTGGCCTTGACTGTTCTGCTCAGCCAAACGGTAAAACAGGGGCTTATTTTAGATGAAAAGTGACTGAGCTAATGTTTAACCGGCTTGGAACCGTGGTAAGTACATTTTATAGTTCTGTACTAGTGTGCGTAAGTGGTAAGACCTAGCTGTGAGTTATTCAAGCAGTAAAGCACACTACCTCTTTATGCCTTTATAGGGGTAATACAAACGTGCTTATGCTTAGGAGAACATGAGGAAAGTTTTAAGTGGGTTGTTACCGCCTATAAACCCATAAAAAGTGGGGTCTGTTGCTCTTATAAAATAAGTATGGAAAATGTTTGTCATACTGCGTAAAATTCATCATACGTTTCAGATCAAGTTGCCTCTTCTCAACAAATTCCTCAGACGACGGAGTAAAACTTAAGGTAATCAGTTTTACATAGCTTATAAGTTGCTCAATAGTTGTAATCAGTCATCTGATGTTTCATGGGATGTTTGATCTCACTTAATGTATTCCAGGCAATAAAGACAGTAGTGTCTGCCAAAAAATTGAGTATATGTATTGAGTTCTGAGTGATTTGATATGGACAGAACGAGAACGTTCACTGTACTGAGGATGAGAAAGAGTTGTCTCTGTTCTGTTCTTTACACTCACTTACAAACTCTCACTCTTCTTATCAAAATGTTTCCTTTGGATATCTATCTATGTGACAACAAATGTCTTAAAATCTTTCATGTACACTTCAACCCCTATTAAACGGCCACCCTTGGGAGATGGATAGTAGTCATGTACGAGGTGTTTGCCACCTAATAGAGGTAAAAAAAATAGAAAAGCCGATACTAAAACACCTCACGAGTACATATGAGTACATACAAGTGACATATGAATAGATATAGATGCATAGGGATACAATAGTAGTGGTTACACACACCTTGGGTTTGGGGCCTTCCGGAAGGTAAATGGCTTGGGTTTGGTTCAGCTCAGGTTTCATGTTACCCTTGGGGATGTGGTTACACAGTAAAAGACACCCCTCAGGGTAAAATATAATTAGACATGAGTCAACTGACCTTGCAAATTGGTGGGAAAAGTGTGGATCAACATGAATGACACAAATCGAGATCTAATAAGCTTAATTTCAGTGATTCTCCTGCTTATTATTCGACAATCCTCCATAAATATAACCATCCAGCAGTTTTTTGTGAGAAGACACCAAAGAAGGCGCTTTCAACTAGGCTACCTTCAAGGTTTGTCGCCATTTTATTTACATTTACGACCTCATCACGAACTTGCTCGCCAGCCAAGAAGAGCTTTGTATTTCCACGACCACAGAATTGGTTTCAGCAACTTCTAAATAACAATGCACTGGATCACTGGTGGAAGGAAAACCTTCAGGTTTCTTGCGATACCTTTGAATAAGTATGCCAGCTTGTTGGACTGGTGCTCCAGTGACAAAACACTAGGACGCGAGATGCCATTCCAGTTCCAAAGCGCATCGGTGCAAGCCTGTGGCAACGAGCTACTGGAGAGTGCTACCATTCGTGTGGACTGATGGTTGGGTTGGCAAAACTGACTCTCATAAAGTGTTGCCATGAATTTGTTCAAGAAATCTGCCAACATCAAGATGAGTTTATCAAGTTTCCATCTACTGCAGCAGAGATAGCTAAATAAATTGAAAGGCTTTGACAACATAAGTAAATTACCTAGTGTAGCTGCAGCAATAGATGGAAGCCATATACCTATTAAGGCCCCAAAAATTAACCGTGAAGACTACTTTAACTGGAAACATTTCTACAGTTTTTTTAGTACAGAGAATAGTTGATGCCTCTGGCCTCTATTTATCCGTTGCCACTGGTTTTCCTGGAAGTCTACACAATGCTTGGATGTTACATTTAACTAACGTTTATTGGGTTGCTGAAGATGAGAATATTCTAATGGAACCCACATTTGACTTAGGGGGAACTGTAGTGCACCCACTTATCGTGGGAGACACTGCTCATCCAAACAAAACCTGGCTTATACGACCATTTAAGGATACTGGTGGGCTAATGTGCGACCACAGGAAGTTCAACCGAGAGGTATCCAAGGCGAGAATTGAATGGCTTAGTGCAAGACTGACGTAAGTGACTTTTTTGGGTGAAAAATAAAATATTTGCCTGCGAATAGAATTTTTATGTTTTATCCCTCTGGTCTTTTGTTGGTTACAGTCACGTAGCATTGCGTGACACAGGGTAGGGGTGGAGGTGAAGGTCAATACATCGCAACCCCTCTAGGCAAATGGCTTGCTTAGTGACCTCGCTAGCAAGCGTGGTCGTGCATTCACTCAGTTTTTATCAACGAGCGAAGACACTCATTTGAACTCTGCGAAAGTACGGTAAGCATTTTTTCATTTTGCACATCGTTTAGGCATTCTTTAGTTTTCGGATCCTTTTGTTTCGTTTCCGTATCTGTTTTTCTCCCATTAGGAACGTACAATTCTTTCGCGAGTTCAATTTCACGCTTGTTGTCATGGCGAGCGCCGTCCCGAAAGTCCTCATTTTGGGCCATTCATTTGTGAAGCGACTACAATCCGACTTGCAGGCTCCTTTCGATGCTTGTGCGGATAGTAATTTTCACCTTGAGGGGACTGCTACGGTGCATTTGTTCGGTGTTGGTGGTCGAACTGTTGAAAAGCTCCGTCGCTATGACCTCCACGTGGTCACGCGCCTTGCTCCAGATGTAGTCATTCTGGAGGTCGGTACGAACGATCTTTCGAACGTAAGACCGGAGGTTGTTGGTTCGTCCATAGAGGAGCTTGTCAGGTCGCTTTTGGACGTTTTTTCGGTGAGTATGGTCGGAGTTTGCCATGTCATTCCACGCGGCGTTTCCTTCACAGATTGGGAGGATTTTCTTCAACCCGCTGCGATTCTGAACAATTATGTTCGTGTTGTGTTAGAGCCCTTTCCCAACGCTTTCTGTTGGACTCACAAGGATTTTTCTAGTCCCCATAGGGACTTGTATTTAGCGGATGGCGTTTATGTTAATCCTTTGGGGCAGTATTTCTTATATCAGAGCTACCGGGGCGCCATACTGCAAGCTTTGGGTCGTCTTAGGTCTTAGGCTGCATGTATTTCATCATACCCCCTCCCGCCCTTTTATGACATTAATATTGTTTTGGTACTTGTGGCACAATCGATTATTGCCAACCATGAATGCATGTGATGTAGCCTCCTTCATTGATACTTCAGTTGTTTTACTGGCCTGTGATGGGTATCTATAAATGTATCTATCATTTTTGAATGGTTTTTGACTTTTATAAGGCTGATGTTAATGTTTACCTCTGAGGTTTCACCCTCGAGGCCTGTTATCATTATATACCTTTGAGGTTTTGCCCTTAAGGTTGTTATCGTTATTTACCTTTGAGGTTTTCCCCTCAAGGTTTTATATTTGCCTTTGAGGTTTCGCCCTCGAGGTTGTTGTTGTTATTTACCTTCGAGGTTTTGCCCTCAAGGTTTTTATTTACCTTTGAGGTTTTGCTCAAGGTTGTTATCATTATTTACCTTCGAGGTTTCGCCCTCAAGGTTGTTATCGTTATTTACCTTTGAGGTTTTCCCCTCAAGGTTTTATATTTGCCTTTGAGGTTTCGCCCTCAAGGTTGTTGTTGTTATTTACCTTCAAGGTTTTGCCCTCAAGGTTTTTATTTACCTTTGAGGTTTTGCTCAAGGTTGTTATCATTATTTACCTTCGAGGTTTCGCCCTCAAGGTTGTTAGATCTTTGCCTTTGGGGTTTTGCCCTCAGGGTTGTTATAATTATTTACCTTTGAGGTTTCGCCCTCAAGGTTGTTTTATTTTTGCCTTTGAGGTTTCACCCTCAAAATTATTTTTATTTTTGAGGCTTCGCCCTCTGTGTCTTTTGAGCATTTATAGGGCTTGCTGGTGCGTCGACTCTTTGTCTGACATGGCTTGTCCCTGCCCTTCACTTATTTACATTTTATTTATCCTTTAACAGTTTCTAAGCTTAATTTTCTTGTTTAGAAGAGCTTCAGTTTCTGCCATTATGTGAGTTCTCTTTGCAGTTATGCCGCCTAAACGTTCAGTCAGGCTTTCAGCCTCTACTGCTAAACCGCAAGCTGCGAAGAAGCAGAAGAGTGGCAGACGAACATCTGTGAAGTGCTCAGGAACCGGGGCAGCCCATTCAGAACCAGAAGCTCCCGTGGTGTCTCCGGAGTCAACTTCCATACTTCCCCCTGAGTTGATTGACCAACTTGTCAACAGGGTGGCTGACGAAGTGTCGCGTCGGATGGATGCCAACAACAGTGTTGTGCCCCCTCCAGATGCCCTAGCTGAGGTTCCCTTCACAGACCCCTTAACTGGAGGCAGTTCCCTTGTCCAGGGCTCCATCACAGCTGTCCAGAAGAGCCTAACAGGTGAGACCATCAGACCTGACCAGTTGTTTGTATCATCCAGTCTACCACTTGATGCTCGTGTCTCCGATAAGATCAGGGCCAAGATATGGAATGAGGAATATATTGATTTTGGAACCCTTATTGCAAATCCTCAGTTAGAAAATAAATATAGTGTAACAGTAGATACATGTAATGCTGAGAAGGGTTCCATCCCCTCTCTCTGCCTGGAGCCAGTCTCCAAACCAAAGATTACGACCATTGAAGCATGGAATAGCTGCTTTTTAATTTTTGTAGGGGTTTACACCTCTAAGTACCCAGCCGAGGCCCCTGCCTTGATGAAATATGGCGAGATCATCCAGGACTTGGCGGCCAGGGGTCACAATTGGAGTTATTATGACCAAAACTTTCGTTTTCTACGGCAACGACAGGCCTCTTCCTTTCCTTGGGGGGTTTTGCATGGGGAATTGTGGCTTCGTGCTCAATCTCCTATAACCAGGAGGCCACAACCTGAACATGCTGCTAAGCCCCGGGTGCGGGCAAATTTGCCTAGAGTTCCTGCCGGTTTTTGTTTTAAATATCACCGGGGCCTGGTTTGTCCAGGCTGTTCTTTTAAGCATTCCTGTTACAAGTGTTCAGGGGACCATAGGGCAACTCAGTGTAATTTTCGTCCCCCAAGTAAGCCAGCCAATAATAACACCCAGTCTGCCAAGTCCAAATCTCCCAACGCCAGTAAAAGTTGATAGGTTGATTTCTCTGCTGTTGGGGTACAACCATTCCACTGCGGAATTTCTTTACTCTGGTTTCAGTTTCGGCTTTCCAATTCAATTTCAAGGCGAAAGAGTGTCTTCAACAGCCAAAAACCTTGTTTCTGCTTTTCTACACCCCACGGTTGTAGACGATAAAATTAACAAAGAGCTTGATTCCCATAGGTTAGCCGGTCCTTTTCATTTTCCTCCACTTCAGCCATTCCGTATATCCCCATTGGGAGTTGTGCCTAAAAAGACCCCAGGTGAGTTTCGTTTGATACACCACCTGTCTTATCCAAAGGGCTCCTCAGTCAATGATGGTATTGACTCTGAGCATACTAGGGTTTGCTATGCTACTGTTGATGATGCAGTTCAATTTATCAAAATGGCAGGTCCGGGATGCTTTTTGGCGAAAACTGACATTAAAAATGCCTTTAGGATTATACCAATTTGTCCAGATGATTACAATTTGCTTGGTATGCAGTGGAGGGGCTTGTATTATTACGACCGGTGCATGCCTATGGGATGTTCTAGTTCTTGTCTCACCTTCGAGACTTTCAGTTCTGCAGTGGAATGGATTGCAAGACAGAAATTGAACATTGATCACATTTTGCATCTTTTAGATGATTTTCTGATTGTAGCCTCGTCAGCTAAATTATGTCAAGACCAATTAAATCAGTTTTTGAGTCTCTGTTCTTACTTAGGCATTCCCATGGCACCTGAAAAAACTTGTGGCCCTGCCACTACCTTGTTATTTGCAGGTATTGAATTGGATTCCATCTGTTCAGAGGCTCGCCTACCTCTTGACAAAATTCACAAAAGCACACTGTTGATTTCAGAATTTTTGAAGCGTAAAAAGGCATCTCTGAAGGAGGTCCAGTCATTGATTGGCCTATTAAATTTTGCCTGCTCGGTCATCAAGCCAGGTAGAGCCTTTTTAAGGAGCCTGATTGACCTTACGGTAGGGGTCAAGTTGCCTCATCATCTTATTCGGCTTAATAAGGAGGTCAAAGAGGATCTAAAAGTTTGGCTCTCATTCCTGGCTGAATTCAATGGCCGGTCCTTTTTCATTGATGATGCCTGGCACAGTTCTGGCAAATTGAGCCTTTACACAGATGCCTCAGGTGCAATTGGTTTTGGTACAGTTTTTGGTAGCAGATGGTGCTGTGGGAGATGGCCACAAGCTTGGGCTTATTGTAATATTGCTATCTTAGAGTTTTATCCGATCGTCTTAAGTTTGTACCTGTGGGGACATGAAATGAGTAATCAATGTGTCTTGTTCTTTACCGACAACGAGGCACTTATTCATGTTATCAATAAGCAATCATACAAAGACAAACCATTGATGAGTTTTGTTAGGAAGCTGGTTTCTATTTGTTTACGACATAACATTGTCTTCAAGGCAAAACACATCCCCGGAATCTACAACAATTTAGCGGACTCTCTGTCTCGATTACAGGTACAGACTTTCAGACGTTTGGCTCCAGCTCATATGGATCAATGCCCCACAGAGATTCCCCGGTTTCTGCAGCCTCAGAACTGGCCACCATAGTCTCAACCCTTGTGAAATCAAGCCTTCAGCCATCGTCCCTTCCTACTTACAAAAGGGCTTGGAAGCTATATAATCAGTTTTTACATTCAACTTTTCATGGGGTTCCTATGGGAATTCCTATTTCACCCCCTAATTTGGCACTGTTTATTGCTTATTTGTTTGATAATCATTATGCTCCATCGACAGTTAAAAGTTATGTTTCTGCATTGGGATATTCCCATAAGCTGTCTGGATTTCCAGACCCTTCTCAAGCATTTTTTATTATGCAAATGCTCAAGGGTTACAGTAAACTGGGCACCCGTCTGGATAGCCGGCTTCCAATTACTCTTCCAATTTTGCACAAAATCATTGAAGCGGCTTCTAGATTTTCATGTTCCCGGTATCAAATTTGTCAATTTCAAGCCATGTGCTCGATTGCCTTCTATGCCTTTCTGAGAGTCGATGAAATGACTTCCACTAAAAGGCATGGTCCTCAACCTTTACAAATCCATCAGGTAGTGAAGCTGGTGAATGACTCCAATGGCATAGTTTCATTAAAGCTTACATTTCATGATTTTAAACACAATTACAACCAACCCCCTTTTTCTATTGTTATCACTCGTGCTCCTACTTTTTGCCCAGTCCAGTTGATGTTAGATTATTTAGCTCTGCGGGGTAATAAACCCGGCCCCCTTTTCATGACATCACTTGGTCATCCAGTTTCTCGTACCACCTTTACCGACCAACTGTCTTTAGCGCTTAAATTCTGTGGGCTCAACCCGGCACGTTATAAGGGCCACAGTTTTAGGATTGGGGCTGCTTCTTATGTTGCGGACCGGGGTTTATCTGATACCCAGATACGGGTTTTGGGCAGGTGGAAGTCCAATGCCTTTCATAAATATATTCGCATTCCTTCGGTATCAACCTAGTTCCTTTTGTTGTAAGACCTGCAGCTTACACTGTCTTTTTATTCAGGAAATATGACACTGATTAGTATGAGTACATGTAGCTGTTTCGGTCATTTATAATTATGGTTCTGTAATAATTTCCTGGATATACGGGACTGATTAGCAAGGGCAGCAGTTCCTGTATCTTGTGTGGTTTAAAACCTATTCTCTAATGGTTTATATCCAATTGATTAGCAATGTTCTTTAATACTGCTTGTTCAGGATTTATGGCACTGATTAGCAAGGGCAGCAGTTCCTATATCTCCTGTTGTTTAAAACCTATTCTCTAATGGTTGCTATCGAATTGATAAGCAGTGTTCATTAATAATGCTTGTTAAGGATTTATGGGACTGATTAGCAAGGGCAGCAGGCTCCATATTTTCCTTCTTTTTGATTCAGTAGTTTTGACTAGTTTCATCGTTTAAAACCTGTTCTTTAAAGGTCATACTCCATTTCTTATTATGTTCTTGTCATAATGCTTGCTTGGGATTTATGGGACTGATTAGCAAGGGCAGCAGTATCCATATCTCCAGTAATTCAAGGACTATATTGGACTGATTAGCAAGGGCAGCAGTCTCAATATTTTCCTATATAGTGAATAAGTATATTTGACCAGTTGTGATGTTTTTATTTTTGCCACTTTTTGTGAGTGCTGTATTTCCTGGGGTGGGGCAGCATCATAATTTTCATTATAATGCTTTTGGCGTTTTGGTTGCCCTCACCTTTACTGGGCCAAAATATTTCTAACAGATTGTAAATTTTTGTATGAATTACAAATTGATTATTTTAATAAATCCGGCTTTGGGCTTTCCCTCAGCCATTTAACTCCAAACATTTGTGTGAGAGTTCAATTATTATTGGTCAGTAAATGAGCTCAGTTAATACAGCGCTCAGTTGATATGTTAATACCAGAAGCCCAGAGGGGAAAACATAAATAAAATATTTGCCTGCGAATAGAATTTTTATGTTTTATCCCTCTGGTCTTTTGTTGGTTACAGTCACGTAGCATTGCGTGACACAGGGTAGGGGTGGAGGTGAAGGTCAATACATCGCAACCCCTCTAGGCAAACGGCTTGCTTAGTGACCTCGCTAGCAAGCGTGGTCGTGCATTCGCTCAGTTTTTATCAACGAGCGAAGACACTCATTTGAACTCCCACCTCCTCCCCTGATCCTGTCCACCTTGTTTATGTTTATACAGGATGTAAGCCATATGGTTTGGCGTTTTGGTTGCCCTCACCTTTACTGGGCCAAAATATTTCTAACAGATTGTAAATTTTTGTATGAATTACAAATTGATTATTTTAATAAATCCGGCTTTGGGCTTTCCCTCAGCCATTTAACTCCAAACATTTGTGTGAGAGCTAAATTATTATTGGCCAGTAAATGAGCTCAGTTAATACAGCGCTCAGTTGATATGTTAATACCAGAAGCCCAGAGGGGAAAACATAAATGATTTTTTCGTTCAAAAGCGCCCAAATTTTTGCATGTGGTCTCAAACGTAATAGGAAAACATTGCCCTGTGTTTGTATTCCTTGTTTTTTTCGCCTGATGTACAAAACAAAGTGGAAAGTTTACTCGCTCAAAGACGGGATCTGGAAATGAATTTCTTCAACTACGTTGTGACGTAAGCTTGCGTTTGCATTATTTTGGCGCGCAAGACAACGTCAAGCTTTCGATCAGACAAGTTGAAACCTCACCTGTTGCATGAAGTCCGCTTATTTGACTCATATTTGCGCCCGCCTGGCGGTGAAAGGACTTCATTAAGCCCGGAAACCCGTTAAGTCACTAGCATATCTCAAAGAAGCGAGATGTGCTGCTGTTCCAAGATCGCTAAGCGGTCGAAGGCACACTGAAGCCAGGCGAGGAGTTTGAAAGCACTTCTCATACCAAAAAATGAGTCGATGGCGAGAAGTGGCCCATTTGCCAAATGTTGCTGTGCAGAACGTTTGGAAATAAAGAAGTGCTTTTAGACTCTAAAAAAATCTGTTTAGTCGGCCCGTAGGCCTTGCCGTGTTGAAGTTGCTCAGGGATATCCCATAATAATCTTTAATGCATCTCAATAGGTCTTGTCAGTCGATCTCAGTCGGCAATGGAAAACGTGACAAACTTACATTTCGCTCAGCCAACGGAATATTAATTGAAACAGAATTGACGAAAAAGATTTTTTTCACTGAGAAAAGTAATGTATTACTTAATTTAGACAAAAATACCCCTAAGCCCCGATTCTTTCCAGGAATAAATGGCCAATGTTTTCATGTAAGAGAAATGATTGATCCAAAGTCGCGATTGTTGACCATTGTTGTGTTAGTGTGACAGTTGACCTTTTGGGAACTGGGGCAAACAAACGCCAATCATATTATGGACTAGCGGCTTTCGATTGCTTGCCTTTATTATCATGGAATCCCAATGGAATGATTCGTTTGTGAGGTTAGAAGATGGCGAGAGAAAGAGACAACAGTGTAAGTCTTTTTTCTTTAAAAATGCCATTCCTTTTGCTATATATTTTCCGTTTGTTTTTGGTTTTCCCGCTTAGATTCAGTTCAGTGTTTTCACAAATATACAGGGTATTTAATTATCGCAGAGACGGAGCAATTTCAGATTGACTCAGCCGTTCAAGTACTGTAATTCGGAAAAATCGTCTCTCTTCGAATGTCAAGCGTTAATTCCTTCTGGCAACATTTCACGAAATATGTTTTATAAGGTATTTGTTGTTCGTCACGCAGTCAAAGTAATGGCAAGCTGCACTGTTATAGCTCATTGAATTTCAAAACACTTTCACTTTTTTGAAAGAATGCAAACCAAACTCTTTTTAGTTCTTAAGGAGTTTCATGTTTTCACTGATTGCAAAATGTTTCACAAAACATGTTTTATAAGGTATTTGTTGTTCGTCACGCAGTCAAAGTAATGGCAAGCATCGCTGTTATAGCATATTGCATTTCAAAATGTTTTACATCATCGCAGTAGCACCTATGAAATGTTGCATTTCGCTAGTGATTTTCACTTTTTTTCGAAAGAATGCAAACCGAACTCTTTTTTGTTCTAAACGAGTTTCATGTTTTCACTGATGGCAAAACGTTTCACTCTCAGAAGATAGGTAACCACCGCTAATAGACACTGGTCGTTGACTTTATTTAGATTCCCGATCATGCATGCTGTGTTTATGAAATGAAGCGTTTTCTTGTTTTATTATTTTCCCTAGGCTAGCACCAAAATAGAACTAACCCTACCACAAAGTGTTTAGAGACTCTAACCCTAAGCCCTAGCCCTAGCCCTAGCCTTAACCCTAAACCCTAGCCCTAGCCTTAACGCTAAACCCTAGCCCTAGCTCTAGCCCTAGCCCTAGCCCTAGCCTTAGCCCTAGCCCTAGCCTTAACCCTAAACCCTAGCACTAAAACGGTAACCCTAACACTAAATGCTAAACCTAGGCCAAGGGTTAGGGTTTGCTTTTAGGTCTAACGCTAGCCGTGGGGTTATGTTACCTTTACTGTAACTGTCAAGCTATAGGCTCATCTTTCTCTAAAGCCCATGTTCATCCATTTCGTTTTGCGGCCCTGTATTATTGTTTTGAAGTCACCGTTGTCCTAATGTTTCTTTCTTTTTTTCTGAAGACAAAGCGCAAACCAGCTAAAAAAATATACGGGGCTATGCTCTTCTACTCAATTGAAGACGACACGCAAAAATTCGGGCGCTTTTGAACAAAAAAATCATTTTTCACCCGAAAAAGTCACTTACGTCAGTCTTGCACCAAGCCATTCAATTGTATCCAAACACGCATTTGGTATGACTAAAGGAAGATGGAGGGTTTTACTTAAGCGCCTAGACAAGGATAGTGACAGAATACCTGACACTATCATTGCGTGCTGCATGCTACATAACATTTGTTTTAAGAGGAGATGAACTCGACATAGATGATAGTGATGATGACGACAGTGGTCCCCCATCCCAGGCTGCAGCTGCGGTTCTACAAGCCCTTGTTCAATACGTTGCAAATGAATAAGCAGTATCCCCTTGATTTTGTCCTCATTGCGTCCTAAATTATACAAGGTTACGAAATAATTATATTTTGATTCGCAATTTATTTATGCAATTATATATCTGATCGGATTGATCCGAACCTGAAAGTAATAGCAGATTGAATAAAAAATATATATCTAGTAATATAAAATCAATCGAAAGTGTAGAAATTACACAGGATAATCTCAGGAAATAAAAAAATTATGTTTGCTAAAAAACTGTAACGTATATTATACTGAAGAAACAGCGGTTGTAACCATTTTTCAGCTTTGTGTTTTTCAGTGTCCAAAATGCTATTCAAGATCAATTAAAATTTATTTTTGCAACAATCAAGTTAACTGTGCTAGTGTTTTTCTTTGGAATAAAAGCACTGAGTTAAAATCTATTTATTGGAAGCAAATATGTCTCCAAGTTTTCCTAACACAGACACAACAAATTCTTTTTGTCGCTGCGCTTCTGCCTGAGATTTGAGGAGACCTTCAAAAACTCTCTCATCATTCTCCTCGGATCTTTGGATGGATTCTTGCTGAGACTTCATCATGTCGAGGATTGCTAGCTCCATGTCATTGCCGCTAAGCCTTTTCTTGTTCTCTTTTTGTCCTTTTTCCTCCTTTTGCCCAGTTTTTCCAGTTTTTTCTACATCTGCGCTGTTACCTTCAGCAGAGGTGGTTGGCCATTTCTCTGGTTTCTTACCACAATCTTGATTTCCGGTCGATAAAATATCATCACTATCATCGGAGCTACAATCTTGTTTGTGGGCTTTCGTTTCCGTGACAAATCTTGGATTTACTTTGTCTGATGAAGCCATAAATTCATCTATGTCTTTATAGTGTTTGAACGTTTTCCGTTCCCTTCCCGTGCGATTGTTGTTATCACATACACTTTTGTATTTATCCAAGAGCGTTCGCCACTTCTCCTTTAACTCCTTTTCAGACTCCACACCATTGTCAAAGCACATACTTTGAAACTGCTTCCGAATATCTTCCCATATGGTTTTCTTGCCTTGACTGCTTTTTGTGGACTTAAGGCTATCGTAGTACTCATTATAAGCAGCAATTAAGCATCTCTCTTCAGTCAACGACCAGCTACTGCGCTTGTTATGATCTTCACTTCGGTTTGAGGATTCACTTGGACTTGGACTGGCACTGTCCCTGTCTGGTTCAAACTGAAGGTGATTGCTAGTAGTAGGTACAGGGTTCTGGTAAATCGGGTAGGGATTTAGCATCGCTGGATAATGCAGTGGAGGCTGATTTTGAGCCATGCCAATACCATACAGGGTATTACCGGTGTAGTTAACTCCCTGCGGCTTTGTTTGATTTGAAAATACCCGTTGTAGTAGGGATCTTCATTTTGACCAGCGTTCCTATAAACAGATAAACAGAAAGATTATAACTTAATCAACTTTGTAACTGACAGTCTGAAGGGCAAACTCCTGAAAATAAAGTAAGAAATACTCACAGCGATGCACGAAACCCTGCCATGTTACCTCGTGCTACAAGTAGGTGCAAAATTAGCCCAGCACATCAGGTCACCTCACAGCACTGCAGGCAATTTCCTGTATTAGCTACGTTCTGCTTTATGATTGGCCAAGCCACCTCAGGGAGCAGATAAGCCGTACTTTTCAGTTCAGGAACCGTCATGGGAAGTTCTTTTGTTCTTTTTGATGTATCCATGGAAATAACCCTAGGGCAGTTTCCGTCTAGGCAAAGCAGTTACACACAAAAATGTCTTTGCCTGTCGCCCAGAAGTCGACCTTGTGTGGGTGTTAATGCGCAATTAACTGGCACAATTAACTGGCAGGGTTCTTTAGTGCTTGCCTTTTTGCTCTGCCTTTACTTATTACTTTTTAACGAAACAAACCACCAAAGAAAGTGGTGAATGTGGTGTTCTGCCTTTTAGTAATTTCTTTTGGGGAGGGATTTTATTTGGTGGCATTTCAACATTGTTTACCCTTCTCAAGATCGATTTATTCAAAGCAGATGTTCTTTTTGTAGGCGTTTCATCTTAGAAGCTGTCAATTACGATCACACCGAACACCCTTATTTAGTCAGTGTTAGAGTGCATTATTATCAATATACGCGGCCAAATTGAAAACCGCCCTCTTGAAAACACGCGCTTTGCAGGCTGCAAATGACTCCTAGCGGGCCGTTAATGTATTAACGGCCCTGCAGCTGATTGGTTCTCGGTTCATCATCCGATGAATGTTAACCAATCAGGTTACGTTTATTGACGCGGGAAAACCATTCAGGTGCGAACAGCTTGCGTAGTGAACGTTTGCCGTTTGGAAATTTCATTTTAAAATGGAAGAACTCCCAAATTTTCAGCTTTTTTCTAGTCAAAACTTGGAGTTAGACAACAAGCAACTGGATGAGATTGAGCAAAAAGCTCAAGCGAAAAACACCAAGAGAGCAACTGAGTGGGGAGTAAAAAAGTTCGAGAAATGGTGTGAGAAAAGAAAAATTACAGTGGATCTCAAAACAGTAAGTGCAACGGACTTGAGTGAAATTCTGCGAAAGTTCTTCGCTGAAGTGAAAACAGAGAAAGGCCAAGCATTAACTCCAAGTGCATTGACTGGAATTAGAGCGGCCATTCATCACCATCTAACCTGTGCTCCACTCAGCCGAAACATAAACATTTTGCAAGACAGCGAATTTGTCTGCCAACAAAATGTTTGAAGCGAAGGCCAAGCTATTTACGAAAGAAAACAATGCGAAACCAAAACACAAATCATCCATTCAGTCAGGAGACATGCAGAAATTGAATCGATACTTCATGGAAGGGCAGAACACGGATGGCGTTTGGAAAGATGCGGAGAAGTTAGTTGAGTTTATTTGGTTTTCGTTGTTTTCATTTTGCTCGCCGCGGCAGAGAGGGATGGCGGGAGCTCACAAGGCAGTCATTTGAAATAAAAACTGATGACACTGGAGCCCGTTACATCACCGAACAAACTAAAAATTACCAAGGAGGCGCTAAACAGTCTGAGCAGTCATACTCGGATGTTCGTATGTACGAAACTTCAACTGCACTTGATCCAGTGGCTGCGTTTGAATTTTACCTCGGCAAGACTCATCCCGACCGTAAGGCACTGTTTCAGACTCCAAGCAAAGCTACCACCAAGAATGTAAACTTTGCAAGCACCCGACACTGGTACAGAAATGAGCCTATGGGAAAAAATACTATCAGCAAGATGATGGAAAGGATTTCCATCAAAGCAGTTATCGGAGCGGTACACGAATCACTGCATTCGTGCATCGACTGTCACTTCTTTGTTCCAGCGCGGTGTGGACGCAAGGAAAATCTGTGCAATCACAAAGCACAAAGATGAACGGAGCCTTTCCCACTACATCAGCGAGACAACAAGTGCACAAAAAAGAGAGTGTTCAAAGATTTTAAGTGACACATTTCAGCCACAACTCGCTGTTCAGCAAGAAGCTTCAGGAATCACAAGGCAAAATGTCGTGGGCCCGTCAGCCGGTCCTAGCTCAAACTTAAACCCACAGTCTCTTCTCCAAAACCAATTTATTTCCTTGGCACAGCCGTACCAAAACTGCACCCAACATATTCAGATTGGAACAATGAACATTTATCACGGAAAGTATGAAGAACCGTCGCCATCAACCCGCAAACGCCGCCGAATAATCGAGAACGATGATAGCGACTAAAAGCTGTAACTTATTTGATAAAATTAGCAAAGACAGTCTGAGTCCATTGCCTGTGAACGGGAAGACTATCATTTTTTTAAATGTAAACTGTCTTTTTGCTAATCATTGTTACCAATCTTTTTAAAACTAGATTATATTTGACATTTTATTGTAAACAAAAAGGAATTTCATTTGGCTCTTGTTTAGCTGTTCGTATTGTAGCAACAACTTTCCATACCATAGTTTCATGCTACATCTCTGTTAAACATTTTTTTCTTATTAAATGAATTTGTACGATTTGGCCTTGAGTATTGATAATAATGATAATCGCATGACTTTTGTCGGTCATATAGTTTATTTGTGTCCCTCGTAGCATCATTTGCGCCCTTGCGCTTTGTGCTCGGGCGCAAATGATGCTACTCGGGCCACAAATAAACTATATGCCCTCCAAAAGTCATGTGATTGTCCTATTCTCATTTAGTAGCTGTTGCACCAACAGAGTGTTGTGCAGCAAGGCCTATCATTATCTCAAAGTTCCAGGACTGTAGCATGTTTCATGTTCCATCATTATTTTGCAAGCCACTTTATGCTTTCACTCAAAAAAAAGAGGAATTATGCAGCTTCTCTTGGCTTGTTACTGAGTTGTCTTTTGCCACTGTCTTATCCTGGAATTATGTCGCAGGAGTGCGACCACGTATTCCAGGTGAGAGCTTTTTGAACAGAGAAACACTCGATGGATTTAGTGCTTAATCAGGCTGGTCAGTAGCATTGAAATTTGTTTTTTTACAATGAGTGAAGTCTACAAGAAAGAAAAACAGAGTACTTGCTTTGTGGTTTCAAATAACTGACAGATTTTACAGGCCGGATTTTCACATTTTTAAGTTTGTTTAACATAAATGCAGCATTGGCTGATTTTGCAAGGTGTCCATAGGCATTTTACGGTTATCAAGGTGATCTAGGAAGTTTCTACTGAGCGCTGCCTATTTACACAACATTTAATGTCACTGAATGACCCACAAAAGACTGGTAGGGGTGTGACAGATGAGACGTTGAGGGCTGTTTTGGTTTGCTACCATAGTTCAATTGTTCACCAAACCTGCCAGCTTCAAAATGAGAAAGTCCTACATGTTATTAATATACATTGCCTGTTTTCTTTATCTCATTGACGCCATTGACTACAGCCAGCATTAACAGGCCTAACAGGGAATATTCTGACACAAAATGAGCCTCAACTCACCTCCAGCAAGAGAGTTTTTACAATACATGTCTCCTCACTGGATTTGACTTTCCCCTCTTCCGCCCATTTTGAAAGGATGCCAATAATTCTAAACCCACCAAGATTTGATCTGGAAAAACGGCAATACCTTACACCACTTTTCCGCATTCATTTGTTGGGGAAGTTTGTGCTCAATTTCAAGGCAATCCATGAAATTATCATGGCCCACGAATTTGTTCAGTACAGACACTCAGTGATAACTAATTTATACTTTCTCGCTTCCAGTGGCTTGTGAATGTTTCATGCCACGCTGCTCCTACCCTAACCAATGGAACACAGCCACTATAAATAGTGGAAATCTCTAGGGTGCCTGACCAACTATTACCCTGTAATTGTGTTTTGTAATTTGCAAGTTCTTTCGATCCCCCTCATTTCTTAGGGCTTTGTTACTTGCTGGCTTTGAACCATTGGCTCTTCCTCTCTTTAAAGTTTCCCCCATAGAGAACATACACAAGCCGACACGAGATATTATTGTCGTAATTCACTGAGAACAAATGTAAACAAAGTAGTGTAAAACCAAAGTGACTTGAAATATGAGGCCAAGGATGAGATTGCCGCGAAAGCAGCACCACAAGGCGATCTGTGGTAGACGCATTGTAATTTACTTCCGACTTGATAATGATACAAAAAAAAATTTCTCTTTTACGTCTGGCTGCTATCAAACGAGACTTATGCTTTCTTCTTTTATGTTTGTCTCAAACACACCACAGGGTTTGTTCCAAATGCCAGCCATCAGTTCAGTAGGGGTTGGTTAACATAATGCTCTGGCAGACAAGAGAAATGTCACGGTGTGGTAAGTCAATGTCAGTTTTAAAAAGGGGTCTATCTATGTAGTGTTGGTTTCTCTCAACATTGCTTTAAGTTAAACTAGTTCGTCTTCAATCTTATTTGAGTGAGAGAAAGAACAAATGTTCAAAGTGTCAGTTCAGTTTGACATGGAAATGTGTTGTTCGAGGGATATACCCTAGAATGTGAGAATTGCACTTCAAGTGCGTGATTTGCAGCATAATTTATTTATTTGTATTTCTTTTTCTCAGAAAAAAAGCACGAATCCGACGAGAACCGACATGTAGTGGTACAGAGACATCAGAGCTGGAAGGTCTGGTGAGTTGAGTGAAAACCACTGCTTGATTCTCGATAAAAATATTCAGGAAAGTCAGATTTTAAAGTTTTGTTTGGCAGAAAAATGCAAACATTTGTTGAATGGAGTCAGGGCGCACTCTTACTTCACTGCGGAATCAATTACGGTAGATTGAATTCCAAAAACATGGAGGCCAAGTGTGAGGTCTTAGCATGGAAAGTTCACTGTTTATTAGGCTATTATTTTTTGAAACTGGCAAAGAATTAATTGAGTGATATATTTTCACTAGTGTCAGAGAATTCTGGTTTTGGTGACGAATGTCATGAATGGTGAATTTGTTCATCATATCTTTTTCTTTCAGAGTAAAGTGTGGATTAGACACGAAGAGTTACGAAACTCAAGCTGGATGTCCAACCTGTTACTGGAAGATTCGGTTAGCGTGTCCACGTTGTTACGAAAAAAGACGACAAAAGCTGGGAGCTGCTACAATCAAATTCATTAACACACAGCAATCTCTGGAGACTAATGCCGTGTTTAGACTTGAACGGTTTACCGAGGTACCAGAGTTTACTTACCTAGGTAAACATTTTCCGTGTGTAAACGCCAACTGATACTTTGGTAAATGCCACAGAAGACAAAAGAAATTTAACCGAGGTAAAAGTTGTAATTACCCTGTGATCAGGCATGGTTACAGTTGGTAACCAAGGTCAAGATGACAGATATATCCGCTTGTGGCGACGTAATATTTCACTTCCCGTGGTGAGCAGATTGCACGATTGTCGACAAAGCGTTTCTATTCCATTTTTCACCAGGCGATCATGGCAGATAACGTGGAAAGATTGGATCGATCTTCTTACAGCGAACAATCCGTCATGTAAAAGAGAGCACTATTTTTCATTCTCAGTATTATTAACAACCTTCTCTAGACAAACTTCGATCCTATGTTGTGTAATTATTGTCGATATATTTTGCCACCAGGGAGGATGCTGCAACGTATCTATGCATACTCTGGGTATGATCAAGCGGCTGAATTTTCCCTGTAATATTATGGAATGAGGTCCTTGCCTATGAAAATGATGGCACCTCAATTTGCTCCTGTTCCACTGTGGTGGGATCCTCGTCCAAGTTCGATTTCATGACGTTGATAATGCAGCACGCACGAATGTTGAAAGATCAACTTGAGTAATTTGAGCCGGTATAAACACTGGACGAATGTACCAAGGTTAAGTAACTTGACCTTAGTAGCTGTTTACCTTGGTAAAAGTTCAAATGTAAACACAGCATAAGCACTTCCTATTTTTAGCATCAGAATTTAAGGGGACAATTTGTAAATCGCCAAGAACCATGGAAAATATTACTTCAAATGTTCCTATATAAGAAATGTGGGTACATTTTACTAAGCGATCACTTTGGTCAGGTTTCCATCAGACAGAAAATCTGGAAAACTTTGCTTAAAACTGAGCTTGTTGACTGAATCGGCTTGACATACTCCTAAAGAACCTCTCGTGCAAGAGACAGGGATCACTGAAATAATTTGCTCTAAAATGGTAACCCTGGTACACATTTGTGCCATTACCCCACTATAAGTTCAAGTTGACGTGTAGAACAGGGCTGTCTGATTAATTTATCATATTTAATTGCACCTATTTTTTTTACCATTTTACTGTAGATTAATATCTTTTAAACTTAATTATAAAAAAAGCGCCAATGGGGTGGTTCAATAAGGCATGTCTGCATTTACCCTAATATCTAAGAAAAGAACCTCGGATCCCACGAAAACAACAACAATTTATTGAAGTATTCCCATAACAATACATGGCATTACCTATTTAAACTAACAAAAATATAAAAACGTCCACAATAAAAACAAAAGTAATTTTGGAAACGAAATTTCTTGTGTAAGTGACATTGCTTGGAAAATAAAAGCAGTAGTTGATCAATATACGGTAGGATCAATGCGCCGTTTAAAGAGGAAATAACCGGCATAAGATAGAAAAGAAAGTGTATTTATTTTCAACCTCACTAAAATGGCAGAAAGAGCAGACTCAAATTTATAGGAATTTTTGGTATTGTGTGTCTATCTGTTTTAATATGTAATTTATGACTTCCTAATTGAAATATATTCATAGCAATTCTGTGATGGGGATGTTTATCACATCGAGGGAACCAGAATTTTTTGTATCTTTTCTAAAAGAAGGGTAGAAGTTTAATTTTCAGTTTATATTAATTCATGTTAACTGATGGGCTGCTTATGCTTTTCTAGTGTTTTGGTTTAATGTGGAAAGTAGAGGAAGTTCTTTCAAATCGTAGACACTGTTAAGCAATACTATTTTCTGGCAAACTTTGAACATGAATCCAGAATTTCTGTTATGGGAGTTTCAATGGCCAATTATATAGGCAGTCTAACAAGTTATTTTCTGGTTGCAACATTTTGTGCATTGTTTACTTATCCAAAGAAATTGTTTGGAAAAAGTATATGTCTGTTTTCAATATGGGTCTGCTATGGAAAGGGGATTGGTTCTTGAACATAGAAATCTCACTGTTGGCGGCAAGCTATTATTTTTTAAATGTTGTAAAAGGATTGATTGAGTGAAGCAATTTAACCAGCATCTGAGAATTCTTTTTTCGATGGTGACTGAGGATTTTTATTTCCATTGTTTCTCTTTCTGTCAGAGTAAAGTGCGGATTGGGCAGGAAGATATTCAAATCTCAAGACGGACATCGAAATCTTTGCTGGAAGACTCAGTGAGTTGTGTGTTCACACTGATTCGGAATTTTTGCTTAATGTTTGATTTATTAGGGAATCGTTTTGGGGAATTTGGAGTTGCTATATTGTTTTGATTGTGTTGGTCAAGGACTAACTTTTAAGACTAAGAAATGGGTAGCAATCTCCCAGTAAGAGTAAGCGTTGTCCAAGTCAGCCTTGTATGTTCTTGTTTTGATCATATAAGACAGAACAGAACAGATGAAAAGAGTTGTCTTTATGGTTCAATTACAAGAAAATACATTTCTGTCTTTTTCCAGAGTTTTACTGCGAAGTTAGCAAGTCAAACATGTGACATTTATAAGACAGAACATGACCAGTGAAGGCTGATTACATTGTTAGATTGTTGATCGCAAATAAATAGTTTTGTTTGCACTCAGTTGTGCTTGTCGTGATTGAAGTTTTTCATGTGGTTGATCCCAACGTGCTTTTTTTCAGTTCAATCTTCAGGATTGGTGTGGATTTCAGTCACAACACCTTTTAAGAGTCCTATCCCTTTTTCCAATTAAGTACCCAGTAACAAAGTTTCAAAATGGCTTTTCCCTCTTTTCTGTAAATTAAAGTAGACACATAACTGCGTGAACTTGGGTTTCTTTTGATTCAAATCCTAAAAACACACCTTGCCTTCTACAGCGTGTTGCCATGCTAAGATTTCACTGGTTTATCTATGTGGTCAAGAAGCGTGGCACTCAATTCAAGACGGCTGGTTCCTTTTCACACTACCTGTTGCTCATTTTTCAAGAACACCTAGGTTTTCCTTGCGCCTTCAGTGAAAGTGACAAGGGAAAAATAATTGAACGCTTGGTTATGAGCAGTCTGGCTGAAATATAGCCCCTGTTACACTCACTTGTAGTGACTAGACCTTGCTATGCACACCTTGATTTTGACCTACTTAGGGTCAATTTCCAAGAGCTTGGGCGATATTTACAAGTCCCAGGGACTCTAAACTAATTTGAGAAGACTTTGGTTTTCAGTGAAATGGACAGAGAAAAAATAATTGAATGCTTGGTTATGAGCAGCCTGGCTGAAATATAGCCCCTGTTAAACTCACTTATAGTGACTAGACCTTGCTATGCACACCTTGATTTTGATCTAGTCAGGGTCAATTTCCAAGAGCTTGGGTGATATTTGCAAGTCCTAGGGACTCTAAACTAATTAGAGAAGACTTTGGTTTTCAATGAAATGGACAGAGAAAAAATAATTGAATGCTTGGTTATGAGCAGTCTTGCCGAAATATAGCCCCTGTTAAACTCACTTAGTGACTAGGCCTTGCTATGCACACCTTGATTTTGAACACTTGGTTATGAGCAGTCTGGCTGAAATATAGCCCCTGTTAAACTCATTCATCGACTAGAGTGGGCCCGCTACGCCCACCTTGATTTTGACCTCAGGTTCGATATTCCAAGAACTTGGATGAATTTGCAAGTCCCAGGGACTCTAAACTAACTCAAGAAGACCTTGGTCTTCAGTGAAACGGACATAGAAAGGATAATTGAACGCTCAGTTTCGAGCATGCTGGCCAAAATATAGCTCACTTAAACACTGGAAAGTAGCGAGACCGGCTTATGTGCAATTCAAATCAGTGTTTACGCCTTCACGGTTGTCTGAGTTTCACAGTAACTTAAACTTATGTACTATTTTATAAAAAAAGCATGAAACAGGCTTTTTATTCGTATTTCTAGGCAAGAAATGAGTGTAGATATTTATTTGTGACCTAGATTTGTGTCTTCTTTATTTTCTTAATCACGATTAGGACTTCACATAGACATTTGTTTCCAAATTCTTTCTGTGATTGGTTGAAAAATTTGAAAGAACAATTTGTCGTGATTTTGTTGGCTGGGACATGGGTAGAAAACCAACCGTTTCACTGAAAAGACTGACTTTAAAAAGTTTTCTTCGACAATGGACGAGTACGTTCAATTGCTGAAGATTTTGTTCCGTGAATTTATTGCTCTTTGGAGACAGGTTGAGTCCAGCGCGCCTACGTTTTTGGAGGATGCTGAAGAGCTTACTGGAAAAGTTTCAGACACAATTGGCAAAATTAAAACTCAAGTGACCTCATCTGAATGTCAGAGCCTGGGTAAGTTTTAATAGCCATTAAATGTTTTGCTTGACTTCTCTCCAGAGTACCTTTTTTAATTAGGGACCAGACGTATAACATACCCCCAATTGAAAAGTGTTACTAATTTTAATTCATTAATTTTAATTAATGCAGTCTCGAGGCTACGTATAGTAATGCTTGTCCATACAGATGAGAAAATTTTTTATTCATTTCATATTTAGATACGGATATGCTACCAGCTACTGAAGTACCCCCTAGGGAGTTACTAGTACCATCTGTAATTAACAAGACACAAGAGACCGACACAACAGGTTGGTATGAAAAGGGAATTTAGCTCTTAGTGTGACAGTTGAATAATGTCAGGGGCACATCTTGGGGGAGGATGCAGGGGGTGTGCATCCCCCTCTGTGATAAAACCTTCTCTGTATTTGCTTTTAAAATTTGTTTACCTCACCAGTCAGTTACGCCATTCCCTAGTGGAGCACCCCTTCCTATGAAAACTTGTGGATCTACCCCTGAATTTATGCACAATTTGAAAATTTTTCATTCCTCTTCCCAGGAACCTCAACCAATGACCAGCCCACCAACCCAACAGGTAATTTTAAATGCAGCTCTGGGTTTTCTCAAAAACAAGTGTATACTAATAAGTGTGTACTAATGCTTGCCCATTGTGTTAAGTTAAATATTCATGCCACTTTTTGACACGTAGTTTCCAAGAAAGCTTGGTGTGAGGGCAAGCAGAAAGGGGTAAAACATTTTTTCTTCATTCACTTCATTTAATTCAGATACTCTGAGCTCTTGGAATACCTTGTAACTCATTTCTGCTATCTGAGGAATATTGACTTGTTTCATTAAGCTATGCACACTACTAACTTAATTTAAAAAGCAGGTATGCTAATTAGCCAGTTGAGTCCAACTGTTCCCAAATGATTTCTTTTTTAGAAAGTATGACTACACCTCAAGAAATGTCTCCAATCCCAATGGATACAACACCAGGTATGTTAAGAAAACAATACATTTTGTAATGACTTTTCAATGAATTTAATGAGTTATATTCCAGTGAACACTATGAGCCTATGAGCTGTCACAAAATAATAAGTGGCACTTGTACAGGTTACTCGTATCCTTAGCTGGTGATATCCTCCGTAAATATTGTTATTATTATTATTGTTTATTTTTATTATTATCGTTATTATTATTATTATTATTACTATTATCCTGCAACTTCATTTGTGATAGTAAGCGTGAAGGGAAAACTGTAGTTTACATGGCTTAAGCAAAAAATACTATGGGAAGGGGTTACAGGGCTTAAGTGTAGGACGGCCAAAATGGTTGATGTAGAAATGACAGATACCAGTGTACGATTTACGAGTTTATTGACAAAAATAGTGGAGACAATAACAACAGGAACAAAATAAACGGTAACGAGTAACACTGAAATACAATAAACAAACTAAAATAAGTCTAATGCTAATAAAGAGTAAAACTAAACAAAATAAGATAACTTAGCTTAGAAATAACAAAGTAATTGGGTGCAAATAACAAGACAATTGAAAAAGGAAGATTGCATGACAAAAATACAGAAACAGGAAATTGTGTGACAAAAACTGTCGACATTTGTAGAGTATTACATGAAATACAGAACTAAAAAGGTTCAAGTTACGGGATTACACAATAGTGCTAAGCTGTGTACAAACTAGTCACACAAGTAATTACAGTGATAAAAACAGGCTACAAAACATATAGAGGAACAGAAATGAATTTGGATTTGTGCAAACAATCACAAGTAATCAACAAGGATATGTGGTAAGCGAAAAACACAATATTTACTAGCAAAAACTATAAAACAAAGGGACAGAGATAAAGCTACATGCTGTGCTGATTAAAGGTCAAGAAAGCTAGAGGAATAATACCAAACAAAAACTAGTAAAGGCAACTAAAAGCGACTGCTAATTGAAACTAATGAAATAAAAGAAACGAACTAAACCTAAAGCCTTAAAGAAAAGTACAAAACAAAATAATGCATTACATACCAAGGGTTATTGAGAATATAGCATTCGAACTAAACCAGTGCTTTAGTATCGCTCAGAATAAACCAACTGAATCAACTGAATTTGCTAAACAAATGGTTGCCAATTTATAACAGATTTGAGGAAACTGTAGGAATAACTCTAAACCAAATAAGGCTAGGGAGTGTATTTGTTGCCCACGAATACAGGATTTACCTAAGGAAACTAGGAGGTAACTTCTCCTACACAACAGGATTTAGCTAAGGGAAGCGTGTGGGAATGAATCACCAACACATACCAAACTAAGGTGTGTAAGGAAACCAAACTAATGTAGGAAAATAACCCAAATAGTAAGAAGAAGAATAACACAACACTAATAAAAATAGTTTGAAAATTAGAACTGAAAATGAACTAAAGTGACCTTGTCACATAAGTAAAAAACACTCTGGGAAGGCTATGGAACTGATATTTTCTGGAACACATAACTTAAAAAGGCCTTAAATATTGATAGTGGCCTTCTCAACTTGCTTTGACTGCAGAGAGAGCAAGCACTAACAGAGTGAAAAAGAGGAAACAGAGGGTTCAGAAAAAGATGGAATGTTCTAAGGTAACCTTGCATATTAAGGTAATTCCTCTGAAATAAAAGTGACAATAGATTTTTGTCCACTGAATATTTGTCATATGATAACTTCAATTTTGAAATAAAAAAGGGGGGTGCCCATGCTCATTAAGGAGCAGTGAGGTATTGAAAATGCCCCATTTTGGCATTATTTGATGCTTATCATAAGAACGCGTTCCCAGTAATTGTAACATCTTTGTGACCCCGGACTCATAAGAGCACGCATTAAACTACAGTCAATACAATGTGTCGGACAAAAATAAACGTTTTAAGTTTGATTCAGATGGAAAGCTAAATCCTTGATTAAAAATTTGAACCAAATTTCTTGACGTGGTTACCGACTGCAAAATAGAAAAGACCACAGTGTATCTGCTATTTTTCTTATTTATTCAATTTTCAGCAATAGAAATTAAATCAGTCTTTTCTCACGCAAAGCTTATGATTAGTTGATTACAATGACTGGAAAAAAAATTGGGGTGCCCATGCTCGTTGGTGAGCTAGAGCCATTTTTCAACTGACAGAGCTCAAAATCAAGGCAAATCCGTCATGTTTTTAATTTGCGCGTGCATGAGCATGCGCTAATGACGCCATAAATTATACGCAGTAAGGATGCGCAATGCAAATGTGAGGAATGACCTTAATCGACTGAGTTGATGTACAATGTTGAATTTTTTAAAACGTTTAAGATGAAATCTGATGGGGAAATGAGCAATCTCAGTTTTTAGTAGAAAAAAGTCTTGTACCAATGCAATGTTAAGTATATTAAGATCCTTTTTACATTTTCTCAAAGCTAAAGATATAAATAATTGTCTGAAATAACACCAAAAACAATTTTCCAAAGGAACTTGAGAAAATGAATTTTAAAGTTCAGAGAAATTGTGCAATCACAGGTAAAATTTCATCATCAGTTTCATTTTCTCGGTACTTTCAAGTGTTTCATATGAACTTCAAACTTTGTTTTTGACATTTAGTGTTGTAAGAAATGATTTCTTTTGAGAAGATATTCAAAACAGTTACAGAAGTTTGCAATATGGTGCAAATAATCTCGATACAAAGTTTTTGTCCAGTTGTTACTTGAACTTCTGGTGTTCTTAATTCTTTGACACAATGGAGTAAAGCAACTACTAATAAGTTATTACAATTCAAACTCAAGCCATGTACAGAATACCAGAGTCTGGGTATATAAGCTGTCATGATTTATTAATTATTACATGTTGGCTAGCGAGATAAAATGAAACCTCTGAGATGCTTACAAACTTTCAATCTCAAAGGAATCTGCAAGTGAACTTTGCAAAAAACAAAGAATTCAAATATCTGAAGGAGCATTTGGCACCTATTATAGATCCATCAGTTAAAGCAGCCATTTATATAACATATCTGGCAAATTGTGATTTTAATACCACCATGGCACCCAATTCAATTATACAGTTTGACAATGATGATGTGACAGAACTTCTCTCTACTGAGGACAATCCTGACACAGCAATGCAGGTAGAAAACTTTTCACAATCTCAGTGTGTTAAAATAACATTTGTATCATCCTGTTAATACATTGGTTGGCTCTTTTGTAAATTGCTACTTAATCTCATGGAACCCTAATTGGTAATTCTCCCATAAAGGTATATACAACAATGACAAAGGTATTATGGGCAGTTCTACTTCACCGCAGATTGATCAACGTTTACAGCAGCTCATCAATATTATATCCCAAAACATTTATATTGAAATTGCCCGTCATCAGCCGTCTTCACAGATTCTAGGTATTTATGAACACTTACATGTTATAACCTAGAATACATTTTGCCATTGTTCCACAAGCTTTGAACTACCTTCTTGAAATGGCTGGATATGAGGATTTAATTTACGTATAATAATTAAAAACAATAGTATATTTAACATAAAATTCAAATTGTTACAGGGCTCATTAGCTCACACCCAATGTGCCTTACAATAATTTTACAAATTCAGAACTGAAACTGTTACTGAAACCATAGATAAGTGTGACTCTGATAAGCCACTTGGCTTGCATGCAGACAACAGCAAAGTTTGTCTGCTGTATTTTGATTGCTCCTAATTAAATAATATATAGATTTAGCCAAGCCTAAAAGAGGAGCTCCCGGGCCGGGTTGTTCAAAACCCGATTAAGCTAACCCTGGATAAGTCTGAGATTTGATTTGATTTTTGTAACTTTGCAGTGAGGTTTTCTATTTAAATAGTTTGGCCTCCTGTTTTGACTTTGAATAACCTCAAACCACACAAAACACAAGCAGGGAATTAAATATTATGACTATTACCTGTTAGGTCATTGGAAAATTACATCAAGCCATGCAGCAGAGGTATCAACTTGCCATACAGCAGGCTTATGCCATAGGTGGAGTTCTTACATAATGCATTGCCCAACGCGATCGTGAAAGCATGCCAGATGTTCCTCACCAGCGTTCTCGTGGAAGGCCAAACTACAATCCTTGATGGAATAGATGAACTTGGAGCATCATCATCTGGTCTCGAAGACCAGATTGCAATTTTCAATACAGTTTCCAAGTTCTCGTTGCTAAATTATGTAAATGAGCCAATGAACCATTTTGTTAGTGCTGAAGTACGCTCAGCCATAGCTAGTTTACCAGCAATACACAATATGTGTAATGTACCCAGCAACATCTACAAAGCTTACAAAAATACAAGTCCATACAGATCTGTGGTGTGTGATAATGGAAATGCAGAACTTTCCGACAAAATACGCTATCCCACCATTATTCCACCTTGTCACCCACAGAGGGATCACATGAGATAGCATTGCGCCTGCGTGAACTCAGTGCGTTGTTGCCTTTGTTGTGAACGGATTGTCTTTTCTGTCCTGCGAAAACTTGGTTTTTGCCACACACAATGCCGCCTGATTCGCCTACTAAAACATCGAAAGAAATTCATGTAGAGATACACCCGGTACTAGGAGAGACCTTCCAAGTCTTCGAGACACGGGAATGATAAAGACGGGAAAAAGGTCATAATTGACTCCCGTCAACACAATGAAGACATGGCAAGCGCTCAGATCAGTGCTTTGCAAAAATCTATGGAACACGGCTTTTCCTGGATGGCCAAGTCATTGACCACGGCCCTAACACAAACCCTTGAGAGGTATGTGTGTGAGGAGGTCACCGAGGGTGACTTAAATGACAATAACTTGCCAAACCCCTCACAAGACAAACCCAGCCAGAAGGCGGGAAAATCGTCTTCACCGAGCGAGCAGATGGATGTTGATGCCTCGGTCAATGACCTTTTGTCTGATGCCAAAGAACATGGCAATGGAAAGCAACATGAAGTCGACGAATCAGTTGGAGACTTCCTTAAAACTGTTCAAAATGACCTGAAGTCGGAGGAGACGGGACCCATCCCATCCATGAAGAGCTCGCTAAAATTGTGACGCGTCTCGTGCGAGACGGCATGTTAGAAGAACGGCTGCAAGAGAAGATAAACAAATATCCGCAGCCGGAAAACTGTGAAGGTTTGACGAAAGTTCAAGTTAACCAACTGATTTGGGATAACCTCAGCTCCACCATCAGGTCGCAAGACTTGAAATTCCAAAAAGTGCAAACGTCTGTCGTTAAGGGCATGACAACTCTTGCTCGCGTCACTGACGCCATCTTGAAACGAGTTAATGAGATAAATGGCGGGAAAGTGCTCGCCCAAGAGGCAATAGACAGCCTTTCTCTTTTGGCACATGCAAATACCGAGCTTAATAATAGAAGGAAAGAGCTCATAAAACCGGACCTACACACGGATTACAAACACCTTTGCTCAGCGTCTACAACAGTGACAGCTGAACTCTTCGGAGACGACTTGTCGAAGCAAGTCAAGGATATCTCCGAAGTAAACTGTGTTGGCCGGAAAGTAACTACTTCCACCGTCACTTGTCATAAAGGCCCGACCCACTCTAACTTTGGATACAAAAGCCAATCGTCTGGTGGCAGAGGGAAATTTTTTTGAGCAAGAGGAAGTCAGAAGCATTTTTTAGGCTGGCAACAGACCGCAAGTCGCGGTTCTGCCACACAGAATTCAGACAAGTTTCCCAAGTCGAAGGGTCAAAGCAAGTAAACAAAGCTTCTGAGGACTTACCTGAGGTAAGTCAAAAATTATGCCTTGTAGAACCAGGACAAACGGCAGGTAGATTGAAATTATATTTTCCTGAATGGAGAGAATTGACTTCTGATCCGCAGATTCTCAAAACCCTCAAGGGTTTTAATGTTGATTTTGTTGACTGCCCTCCTGTACAAATGCTTCCCCCAAAGGAAATCGCTTTTAATTCGGAAGAATCACAGATTATCAGTTCAGAATTAGACAAACTTCTGACAAAGGGGGTCATTGTGAAATCACAGCACTGTCATGGAGAATTTCTCTCTACTATATTTCTTCGTAAAAAGAAGACTGGAGGGTATAGGCTCATTCTCAATTTGAAGACCTTAAATCAATATATTAGCAACCATCATTTTAAAATGGAAAGCTTAACTTCAGCAATCTTGCTTATGACACCTGGATGTTATATGGCATCTGTAGACTTGCAAGATGCATATTATTCGGTTCCAATCAATGAGAAATGCCAAAAATATTTGAAGTTCTCCTGGCAGGGGAAGTTATTTCAGTTTACTTGCCTCCCTAATGGTCTTGCTTCTGCTCCCCGACTGTTTACGAAATTGCTTAAGCCTGTCTACTCCACCTTAAGGCAAATGGGACACACAAATGTGGGCTACATTGATGATTCATACTTATAAGGGCCCTCATTTAATGACTGCAGTAATAATGTTCAGGACACTGTCCACCTTTTCACCAAAGTGGGTTTTCTTCTAAATCAAGAAAAATCAATTCTTGTACCCAGCCATGAGTTAACATTTTTGGGCTTTATCTTAAACTCACTCAAGATGACAGTGAGACCAACACCAGAGAAAGTTGAAAAGCTGAAACAGAAATGTTTAACTGTATTGACAAAAACTCATGTTTCAATTCATGATGTCTCAGAAGTGATAGGTTTAATGGTTTCTATGTTCCCTGGTGTTGAATATGCACAGCTTTTCTATAGAAGTCTAGAAATAGACAAAATCAAAGCTCTGAAAGAAAGTAGGGGAAACTACAACTCTGTAATGACATTGTCAGTCACATCAGTCATAGACCTCAAGTGGTGGATCAAAAATGTTGAGAGCTCGTTTAAGTGGATATCCCATGGGGATCCATTACTCTCCCTGTATTCTGATGTCTCAAAAGAAGGGTGGGGGGCCGTGTGCAAGGGAGATAAAGCAGGAGGTCGATGGACTGTAACTGAGTCTAACTGTCACATCAATGAGTTAGAAACACTTGCTGCTTTTTTTGCTTTGAAATCGTTCTGCCACTCAATGACAAATTGTCATATTAACATTTACATAGATAATACCACTGCTGTCTCTTACATAAATGCCATGGGTGGGACTCATTCTTTGGAATGTAATAAGATTACACCTGAAATTTGGACCTGGTGCATCCAGAGAAATATCTGGGTGACAGCAATCTCATTACCAGGTAAAGAAAATGTTGATGCTGATAGGGAATCTAGAACATTTAATGATAACACAGAATGGTCTCTCAGTGAAAATATTTTCCACAGCATTGTTGAGACCTATGGCATGCCATCCATTGATCTTTTCGCATCTAGAATTAACAGAAAAGTTTCACGTTATGTGTCATGGAGGCCAGACCCTGAGGCACAATTCATGGATGCTTTCTCTTGCTCTTGGTCTCAAGAACAATTTTATGCTTTCCCTCCTTTTAGCCTGATACTTCGTTGTTTAAAGAAAATCAAAATGGAGAAAGGGGAAGGGATCATAATTGTTCCAGTCTGGCCCACCCAACCTTGGTATCCAAAGCTGATGAGTCTTTTGTTCGACAAGCCCAGACTGTTACCAGTGACAAGAGGGACATTGTATCTTCCAAGCAAGCCCAGTCAACCACATCCCATGGAGGGCAAACTGAAACTAATTGCACGCAAGCTATCGGGGAATCCCTTACGGAGGAAGGCATTTCTGCAGAAGCTACCAAGATTATCCTAAGTCGTGGAGGAAAGGCACATCTAAACAGTACCAATCCTACTACAAAAAAAGGCTTGACTTCTGTCATAGAGAACAAATTAGTACAGTTCGTCCCTCTTTAGCCCAAGTCATAGACTTTCTACTGACTTTATTTAACAGTGGTCTTAGTTATAGTAGCCTTAATACTGCTCGTTCAGCACTTTCTTCAATACTCCCTTCAATAGATGGTATCCCAGTTGGGCAACATCCTTTAGTTATTAGGTTTCTAAAGGGAGTATTTGAGTCTCACCCAGCGATGCCTCGTTATACAGCAGTTTGGGATGTAAACCAAGTTCTTCATTACTTAAAGACTTTGTCCCCTGTTAACGAGATTTCTCTCAAGAGTTTAACTCTGAAGCTCACAATGTTACTAGCTCTAGTCACTGCTCAAAGGGGGCAATCCCTTCTTTTTCTCAATGTGGACAGCATGATAGATTCGTGAGACGCGATACACGAGCACGGAATGTGACCATGGGTACGAAGCACAAGGCGAAAAAGATCTGCCTGTAGTCACACCATTGTTTATGCTCTACCACCTCCTTGAAATGATTGGCATGAAAGAATGAGAGAGAACAAAGCAATTCAATTTATTAGCGCAAAAAAATTTCTTAAGTAGCCAATTTACAACGCAAAACAGTCAACAGACCTGAACATCTAAAGTTAGCCAAATTTAAATCATGTGGTGCAGGAACGAACAAAGGAGGTATAAATCTAAACATTGAGCTCAGGAGATGAAAAGCTTGAACAAATTAAGGATGGAAGAAACAACTTTGAAGACATTGAAGGGATCTCTAAGATTCTCAAAGTAACACTACAGCAGTCTCTGGCGATGCCAGACAAAGCTAAATATGATCCATGGTATTAAATAAACAAGCCACATGACTTAACACAGTTTTAATCTAACAACCGGCCCCAGCATTGCAATATAGAATGCAAGTAATCAACATAATCACCAACTTTTTCCCTCCAGAGCGAACAATGAAAAAGAGATACAACATACATTTCTGCAACAGAAATGAGGCCAGACAAACCACACTTTATAATTTGGCACATGGCAAATTATAGAGGTCTCAAACTTTACAAAGCGATAGATAACTGCCGGAACCATGCAGAACTCTGACCTCTAACAGTTCAACAGCTGTACTCAACTTTTAAAAAAGTCCTACTGATAACACAACATTAAGTGTTCTTCAGAAACAAGTGAGAAGCAAAATAAAAGGTTGAGAGACTGGAATTTATAAGAGAATGGCAATGTAAAAATGTGACGAGCTGCAGGAGTCTGCATAGGCCTGTCACGTGGCTTAAAGCAACCAATCAGCAAAAACTGTTCGCCAGGCAAACAGTTGGAAAAGCATAAACAATGGTGTGACTACAGGCGGACTTTTTTGTCTCACGCTTCACGCTCATGGTTGTGCTCTGTGCTCGTGTGTCGTGTTTTGCTCCAGCGTTTCGCTCTCTGCCCTGCTAATCGGCCTGTTCTGCAGGCTAAGCAACTCTAAGTTCTGCCTTCTACATTTAAAAGTACCTTTAATGAACGATCTGCAAGGGGGTTTGGACCTCCAGGAATACCCCAGTTTTGTTGTTGTTCTTTCATGTTAAATTGTTTGAAGTATTTCATCAGAAAAAGGTTATCTGCATTTTGCAGCCAAGTTGGTCTGTTTAGGTTGTCTTTCTTAAGTAAGTCCAGGATCACCCACAGAGTTATTGAGCCTCTGGTACCTACTAGTAGCAGCAGATCAACTGAAACAACCTAATAAAGATATCTTTTTGGATTACTCTTATATATTGAAGAAAGAAACGTTTGCTCAAGAATTAACAGACAATTAATAATTTAAAACATGAAGATAATGAATTAGGTTAGTCTTGCAACTATGCTTACAAGAAAAATATTAAGTTACAGTAAGATGAGAAAGAAAAGTCTAGGGGTTTTTTTAAGTTGTAATTGTGTTTCACACTTCCCAAATGCAATGCTGGCTTTCAATGGCCCCCTTTCCTTAGGAATTTCAAGTTTTCAATTTCCAATGCCCTTCTTATTGTTTGCACACTGTCAGTATATTTCATGGTTACATCATGAGAATTTTAATTCTAATAAATTAAATTTTAATTTTAAAAACACGTGTTCTATCAATGCTTTATAGTTTTGTTAGTCTTAATTTTGGAAACTTTCATTGCTTTTATTGTATCAAGCTTCATTCCCAAGATAGAGACTAGAATTAAGACTGAAAACATTAACATGGTTAAGGAACACATTGATAAAATTTTAAATTGAAAGCTCAATTAACTGATACTATGGTAGACTGCAAAACAGTCGTATTTTTTGTGAACGTGAGCGACGGTCAATATTCGAACGAAAGGTCTGGAGCGAGTGTAAAAACGGCGAGGGAGAATGGGGAGAGACGCTAAAAAATGTGACTGTCTGCCATGCATATGCTAAATTCATTCAGAATTTCCCGTTCTTCCAGCAACGGGAAATTCCCATTGATTTAATTCTGACGCAACCTGTCATCAAATGTCACTCACACCTCATCAAAAAGATATAGATGCCTTATCAGTTTCACAGTGAAGACAGTAATTCTCGCGGGAAAATGGATGACATCAAGTTGGATGCGTTTGCGAGCGATTTAGCAGCGATCCACTCTAAAAATTATCATTTTATTTTCAGTATGAACGGCTAGCTCACTAAATACTTTGGCAATATTCCTTGAAATTTATTACTGACGAGTAGGTTGGGTTTCTCAACGGCCATTGACATGCATTAATGACCCCGAGAGCGGCCGTCGATAAAACCAGGAACATGGAACATTCCGGAATATCGAATAATTATCGTAATTGCGCAAAAAATATGTAAAATAAAATTTTAAAAAAATTAAATAAAACAAAAATAAACTGGTATCAGCTCAGAAAATGGAAAAAAACAAAAACAAAAAAAGGAAAAAAGAAAGAAAAATGAAAGTGACTGCAATGAGTGAAAGCTCCTCTTTCCTGCCAATTACATGACATCGCTTTTCAGCACTCTGTTTTTCAACACAAACATGGATGATTCTGACGATGAATGCCACGTAATTCATTGCGTCTCCTGAGGTGTTTGTCTGAGCATCATACAGTTGCTTGTTAAGTCAGTATTCATAGTTTTGTCCCTATTCCATCTTCACGTTGCTATTTATCATCCCTAGTTTTCGTGCCGCTCCGCTAGGAACACCTGGCACTATGACCCACTAAGTGCAGATTCGGCCTTTCCGGAAGCCTGAGTAACAAGCAAGTTATTAATATATAGATTTAGGCCAGCCTAAAAGCGGAGCTCCTCAGTTATTTTTCAGAATGTTGTTACTAATGAAAATAATCCAACATGTATGAGGTAAATTGCGAATGATTTAATAGTTTCAGCCAGAACTAGTATTACTTCAGCAGATCGAGGTGTAAGATGGTGTGATTATGAAATATAGAGCCACGATTTCAAGGATTTCTGGGAAGCTACCAAAAATCTTGATCACATAACAGAACTGTCTTCTGTGCTTTTTGGCGGCATTTCTTGTTCTTTCCTACCTTATTCAGAAAGACAAGGCATTGTCATTAATCATTAGATTCTTCCTTAGTTAACATGGGGACTCCCACACAAAAGAAGTTTACACATTTTTTTTGCTGTGGGGACTGATTGAAATGCAGTGGTTACAATATACTCAGTCCCTGAATCTCTACCAAATGAAATCTCACAAAAATACCAAAACAGTATACATATGTGAAAAGTTGGAAAGTTTTGTTTTCTAACTTGTCCCCAAAGATACATTTAGCCATCTTCACTATTGTATGGAGTCTCCTCCTGCTGGAAGGGTTTGCAATAAGCAAAATCACCCTCGCATGAATGGTAATTACGATATTTTTTTTTGCTGATCATGAATACTTGCATAGGCTTCTAATAATAATTTTATTATTCAATTTCAATGTGATTTGTTCTTTTTCTCGACTGGCATTGTGGACTACAAGAGCTGCGATTGGGTTCCATTGATTAATTTTGCTATGATTAAATTATACATAGAATTATCAGTGAGCTAAGAGGAAGTTATATTATGTACATGTATTTTGTCTGCACTACACAACCAAATGCACTCAAAGGTTATGAGGCATAGGTATATTTGTCAGAAGAGCCCAGCATATCCAAGATATGTTTTGATTGACACATCAATTAAGATAATTTACAGCAAAATGGATAAAAAATACATCAATATCCTACATGCACCAAAGCCAGACATGGGTTTATAAGGCAATCGTTTAAACAACAGATTGAAATAATTTATAAATTAGAGAACACTATTTCTACAACAGAATGGAACAAATTAACCTTATCAGACATTGCGAATGGCAAGGCTGTCTGTAGAATGTCACAAATTTCTCAACCCTTTCTTTCTACAAAAATGCTAATCCTGCAACTTTGCTTAAGACCCAGTTCTCCATTTTGTGTTGGCAAAATATCAATTTATGCCATGTCCAATGCAGATTATCACAAAATTGATTTAAAAGCTCAATAAATATCATTTTAAAGCCAAAAAGCCAATTATTTGAATAAACCATGAGTAAATTATCTCTAAGAAAAACTGATTAAATTAACAGGCACTTAAAAATAATTAGTTAATATGTGTTTCTTAATAATGTAATGCAGTGTATCTGTCACAATGTTGCAGCTATGATATTACTACAAACAGGATGGGTTGCAGAACTGAACCTCCAAGTCAGTTTATTCAATGAACTTGGTGCAGAATTTATAATCCCATCAAGTTGTCTGTAAATACAGAGAAACCAAACAAAGCATTACAATCATAAGTAATGAATTACTAAACTCTTTTACATGTACTGTATGAACAGTGTATGTTCCATTAATATTGGGGATCTCTCAGAAGCTGCATCCATGATAAATTAATTTGTTCCCAGATGCATTTGTTTATAGAACTTTTCACAAATTAATATCTCTGTCATAACAGTGACCTCTGTGTTCTCCAACAATTAGCACACAAGAAAAATACACTCAGTAAGATATTGTTTACAATAAAAATCAATGCCTATAAGCAATCATAAGGACCTTAAATTTATATTACCTCAGAAGTATCTCACCAGGCCATGGTTGCTTTGAAAATCTTTGATGTTTTAATACAGGCTCCCCATCTGTAACCTGTTCATATATTGACTGACAGGAACAGGCATGTAATTCCTTTCTTTGATATACAGTGTACCTCACTGTTAGCTGTTTACTGAGTGTTAGTAGTGAATCAAATGCTAGGGGTTGGTACTCCAACTTTCACTGTGGCAGGCTCTGCCCTGAGATACAAAGCAAACTTACATAACTGTTATGAACTTCGCCACTTGCTTTCGAGAGCAAATGCAATTTGCTTCAAACAAGCAACTGGAACATTGAGGGTTACAACAATGTGCACAGTCCCAATCACAGGGTCATCCAGGCTGTTTGGTTGTACATATAACTGTACAACTGTATATGAGTTCAGCTTCCAGAAGAAAATCAGAGTTTGTCAGGATAAATACTGATGTTCTTGCCTACTCAATGAATGAATGTGCAGTTCCAGAAGATACCACACCCAACACCCATTCACGGCCAGTCTTTAGAAATTCCAAATTAAAGTATCAGGAATCAAGAGCTCTAATAGAGAAAAAACCTCCATGTGGGGTATGAATCTTTTCTTGAAGAAAACAATGTCTGAGAAATCATTAATTACAAAATAATGTTTAAGAAACATCTTACCTTTCAGAGAATTTTGTAATCTACACTGTCTGGCCAGTTCATATACATGTATTTGACAAGTTGACACTGGGCATGTTTGTGAATTTGTGCACTTCAACATCACATTACTATGTAGTAGCACTGGCCAACTAAAAACAAACAGCATAATTTGGTTAATTAATATACACTGTACATTATTAGGTTGAAATATTGATGTAGATTGTTGCACATCAACAGATACAGAAACTATTTGTACCTGAATCATGAGTGAAAAATCGTGCATGAGACATTTGCATGTACATGTAACAGCCCTCCACCTCAGAACCATCACAGATATGATATGATATTTTTAAACTCTCTGAAATTTCAGATTATTCAAGATTAACATATGCACATACATCATCTGGGGCAACCCTAAAACACTGAATTTGGAAACCGAAATCCGGAATCCAGAATCTGGAATCCAGAATCCGGAACCAAAAACCAGAATCTGGAATCCAGATATTATGAATGATGATAGAAATAATTCACTTCAGCAATGCCTAATAAATAAATATGAGCAAAAATCATTTTGTTGTTATTTATTTTCTTGGCTTTACTTCAGCCACAGACTGTAATTGCTAAAAAATTATTGACTAGTTCTGAACAACCCTTAGCTATATATCTGGCCCCGTTGTTCAAAAGCTGCATAAAGCTATTCATTCGGTACATCACTATCCAGTCAGGGTTACTGATTTTTTGGGTGGATAGAGTTACTCATAGCCTGCGAGCAGGCTCTAGTATCTGTCTCTATTGTCTGAGCAGGCTAAATAGGTGTCTAGTGTTTTTCTGCATTGGCATGTCACCAAGAGCCTTCATGCGGCTTTGCCAATCACACCCCCTGCCCAAACACGAGAGCCTGCTCATAGGCTAAGTTACCCATCTTTTGTTCAAGCTGGCCCTGGTGAGAGCCCGGTTCTTGTCTAGATCAAATTGCTCTGAGAAGACTGGTGAGCAGCACATTAACAAGCTATTATAGGCTATTGCAGTGAGTTTCTGGCAGTCTTTTAGCATCTTTGAACAGCATGTGGTCTGATCTGTCAGCAAGTGAGAAGCAGACGGAAGTAAGTGTGCAACATTTCTACAAATTGTTTTAATATGATGGCCGCCAAGAATATGAAATGCTGATTTGTCACAGTATGTGTGGAAATTGTGTTAATCTGGAATTGGTCTCGTATCTGTTGGAAAAATCAAATTTCATATTTAGACCAGACGGGTTAGCTCTTGGACTTTGAAATTGGGGGGCGTGACCGTCAATGTACAGGGGGCTGCCACTGATGGATATCCTGTTCTCTATGACATTTTCTATCTTGTTCAGTATGTACTAGACATAAAGGATAAATCTATACTTCTGGTAAATTGAAGATCACTTATTAAACAAAATGGCAATTACCAGCAAGCTTATTTTAGACACTCTCGAGGTGCTTGGAATAAAATTAAGATGCACTTTACTGAGATTCTCATAATCATAGCCCTCACTAAAAATAATGGTTGCACAATTTCAACAGACGGGAAATTTTTGTTTCAAAAAAGGTTAAGTTTGAGGTCCTTTTTACTTGGCAGCTTACTTTTTACAGTCGAAAAGCTAAGCAAAACAATTTTCGCGTACTTGAAGAACTTATTTTCTTTGATTTGTGGATTCCGGTTTCCAGTTTCTGGATTCTGGTTTTTGGTTCCAGATTCCGGATTCCGGTTTCTGGGTTTTAGGGTTGCCCCATATTTAACATATTGTTTGCTTCACATTCAGTTTACACATGGCTGTTATCCAGCATAGGCAGACTTATAAGTTTTCCTTCAAAAATATATTGCAACAACTATTGCATCTTTCATTACCTATTCTTGTGATGAAATGACACAAAATTCAAGAACAAGAAGTCATAAGCATAAAACTAACTTACATGGTAGTGCTTACAGTTCCTCTTATCGTCTGCATATGCTGTCCATAAACTGATGCTGCCTGGACAATGTACTCATTATTTTTCTGATCACACCTTTTAAAACGTCACTGTTATATAATTTGTCCTGAAAAAGCAATACACAAAATGTTATGCCTTTGGCACTCACCAAATGCCTTTACAAGATGTATAATGTACACCATATCAACATTCACAATTCTCTTTACTTTCATTGTAACTCTTTTGTGTCATTTTCCCTCACTTGAAGACAGGACTTCCACATTAGGTTATAATTGCCTCTGGAATCTCTATGAATTCACAGGGAGTGATAACAATTAAATCATGACTAATTTTAGCAAAGGAGGCATTCAAATGTCAGATTTTAATGCTAAGTTTATACAGTAACTTTACATTACTCTTCGTACATATATATAACCTCTCAATTATTGCACCTATAGACAGAAGGTGTGCTGGGGGAAGAAATGTTCTAAACTCTCGGAACTTTTCCCCCTTACCTGTAATAGGATGACTATTATGAACTACAGTTTGTAACCAACACCAACATCAGGTTATGTATACACATGTATATTTGTTGTCGTCTGTAATCATAAAAAAATAAAAATTTAAAATCCCCCATAAAGTTCACACTCAATAACACTGCTACATGTAGCGCTGTTACTGGAAATCAATTTAAGTGAAACTGTTGAAACAGCTCTGCCAAAATTTTTCCTAGCAGTTAAGGCAGGATAACAGAATATACATGTAGCACACAGCAAAGGCTAGAGATACACACATGTTAGTTATCAGTTAGGACTTGGTGAGCTTCTGTGCTGTAGGTATGGTGGAAAATAATAGATTATCAGAAATGAAGGTTCCTGAGACATTTTGACAGCACTGAGAGGAATTAATATATAAATTCACAAAAGAAGGAGAAGTTCTTGCCCTGTCCAGTTCTCTGTAATAAAAATATCATTTACATGAGTCATTTATAAAATGTGGTTTGTGTTTAAAGCCGATATAATGCACACTCTGATTCGCCAATTCCAGTGCATTATTTACATTTACATGGTATACCTCGGTAAAACCATAAAACATTGCGTGGGACTAAAATAAAAAATATAAAAAATAAAAAGAAATGCCTAATTCATAACAATTTAAAGTACTCAACACTAAAACGAATGTAATTCTTTTCTTGAAAATTATTCTCCCGTAATGCCCATGGGCCAATTACAGGCAGGCTAAAAAGTCCTAACACAAAGTAAAAGGAAATTAAGAAAACTATTACTTTTTTCCGGAAAATTGTAGCGACTGAAGACAATGATGGAACACTCTGAGAGTGCATTCTATCAACCTGAGGAGATAAAATTTAAGGAGAATAGAGAATTCACGAAGTTATATCACAAACAAATTGGTACAGGACAGGAGAAAGGAAACTGTACAGCCAGGAAGAAACTGAAACTTTCTCCGACCAGCAAAAAAGTATGCATGCACAACAAAGAAAACAGTCAGTGACATTCATTTAATAAGTTAGTAAATAAAAAATTATTGTGAAGAAGAGAGTAAAGAGAGAGAGAGTGGAGATAGGAGAGCACTCTCTCCAACTAAATTGTGTATATATGTATGTAAAAGTTCTTCTTATTACTGAGAAATGGTCAGGGCAAGAACTTCTATTACACTGTCCAATTTACCGAGTCAATTAGTACTATCTCACTTTTCGGAACATTTCCATATTAAGTGTAAATACCGCATTGGGGAATAACCTCTTATTAACAAAATACGGTCCATGTACCCCCAACCAAAAGCAATGGCACAAATAACATGAAATAGCCAATCAAAGTCAAAGCAGAGCTTCATTTGCAGACAGGATTGCCATGCATAATCGTCTACTCAACATTTTGGACTATATAAGCATTTCACCAAACCGAACTAATTGGACAGACAACAAAATAAAACGAGGAAATCTACATTATAAACACAAGATGCATATCACTACATCTGAGCTCGAGTATCAACAGCAAATCCCTTTTCAGTGAACGGTGACCGAATAAAAGAGAGGGTAAAGAAAATTCGTTTAAGCTTGCGGTGTTAAAGTTGAAAAATTATTCACGCTTAAATTTGAATATTACTGAGAGTCTGTATTTTTGCCGACGGCTTAATTTAGCTATGCAGTCATTTCATTGGCAGTAGCTTTACCAGTCTTCAACCAATTTAACCTCGGAATTCACAAAAGCATTTCGCCAAACTGAATAAATTGAACTAACAAAACGAGGAAATCTCCATACTTTGTAATCACAATATGCAAATATTCACATCGGAACAAAAGTAAATTTAGCAAATCCTGTTCGCTTCGGCTTAAAATGGTTTGTAGACCTTTCTTGGTTCAGTTTTCAACAACAGAAGAACAAATTTTAGCAGTCTACGAAGCGGCAGTGCTAACTAAATCAGAGAAAACTTCAAAACTCGCCCGGCCGTGTTTACAAGTACGATTTTGGTTAAGCTTATTTTTAGATGTGAGGTTATAAGCTTAAATTGACGACGAAAATCGATAGAAAACATAATTTGTTTACAACTTACAGCAACCTCCAAAGCGACCCACGTGTTATTGTTTAGAGACGAGCGAAATTAAAACGATGCAATTTTTAAAATGTCTTACAGGATGGCTTCAAATAAGGAAGACTTTTAATGGATTCCAATTGAAAATAAGCTTATATCGCCGAGGAAACTTGTTAATTTTGATACCAAACGCAAGAACAAAAGTCACTTACTGCAAGTTGGCAATTCAGTTCGGCCAGTGTAAATCTTCCAGGCAGAAACTTGCAGCAAAAGTTGTGAAGACTAAACTGAAGTTATATTTTCGATAGATCAACGAATCAACCACTTCTTTCCGCTACGTTTAGTGTTTTGCAATTTCTCTAAAACACTCGGGTACGTTTGATTTCTCTAATGTTCATCACCTGACCAAATCAGGTGACTTTTGAATTTTCTTGCACGGCTGCACAGCATCACGTTCGCGCGAATTTTGAACTTGGCCATGGGGAGTTCGGCAGTCTTCTGAATCAATTTGTCGGGTACTTTCGCCTCCTTTCTATAGCCCTTGTTAGCTTTGGTTCACGGCATTGTTCGGTATTATTTCACCTCCTTTCTCTAGCCCTTGACTAGCTATAATTCACGGCATTGTTCAGTACTGTTTCGCCTCCTTCCCCAGCGCTGGCCCGCTCAGTCTTTTTCGCGATATTCTTCGCTACTTCTTTGCCTGTTAATTCTTGCTTTCTGTCTTTTGCTTCAGCGCAACCCTGTCTTAAAAATATTAAATCAACCTCCGCTATCATTTTTCTTTAAAAATCCCGCCAAGAAAAATGGCATTCACCCGCTACCAACTGAGGGTGCATGTCTCTGTCAACCTATTAGCTGGAGTATGGCCGCCATCTTGCGCGACTCCGTCGTCGCCGTCGTGCGTACGCGCCCACGAGCAATACCGCTAGCCATGACAACCATGAGAAAATCAATTCATGGGTTTCCTTTTCTCCCCTATATGGGTATGGGGCTCCGCCGGAGCTCCGCTGTTAATAAACTAGTGGTAATCAAAGATTTATAGAGCAGTGCGTTCACGTGCGGTTTTCGCATGTCTGGTTTACTTTGGTGGTGTTCGAATGGCTCAATAGAAAACTAAGTTTGATCGAATGTCAGATAACGATCTGCATGTGAAGTTGAACTAGCGATGAATAGATTATAACCTGCAGTAAAAGTATTGTTAATCAATTAAGTATTAACTTGTACCGGACAAACATTTTCCAGGAGATGCATTTGAACTGTTGGCGACACTTAGAATTCAATTTCAGATCGCCAACACTTGTAACAAATATTTTTAGAGACAATAGAGTCTTGACCAGCGACCCCACAGGACAGCGCGCGCGTCGCCAAATGTTTTTAAATTTTGTGTTTGTATTTGTTTACACCGTCATCAGAGGTCGAGCAGTCCGAACTAGTTTAGACAAGAAACTCGATACCGAAGAGTTTCTATTTCTATCTCATGGAGAAACTATTTCTTCATGAGAAATCGTGTATACACATCTTTGTATTGATGTAATGAATTGAATAAAGAAATCACACTCGTGTACCCAACCTCGTTCCCAGGGTCTCTCATCTTACCGCCCCCGCCGATTTGACTGCTGTTCCTAGAAATAATGATTCTCTCACAGACATTGCCAATTATCCTCGATTTCCTCTCTCTAATGATGTTGATATGGTTGTACCTTGAGTCCTGAATGATGCAGAGAAATCACTTCTTGCAAATTTAACTGTCGATAAGGACAAAATCCATGCTATTGAAAGTAACACATGTGATCAAGCAGGCTGCACTGAGTGGACGGAAGAGCGTAAATAGAGATTTACCGCTCTAAGTTTTCAACTGATTGCAAAAAGGCAGAGGAATCATTCAAATTTTGCACAATCAATCATGCATCCCAAGCCCTTCAAATCGAAGTATGTTGCACATGGCATTAAATACGAACCCATAGCCCTACAGGAGTATGAGAAGTTTATGTTCAACAGGAAAACACCTGTTGCTTTTCTTAAAAGTGGCCTTGTTGTGTCCAAAGGCTTCCCAGTACTTGGTGCCACCCTGGATGCCAAAATTGTTGACTTTGGATGTTCAGTGTGCTTTGGCTTAGCTGAGGTTGTGTCCACAGACAAAATTTCTTGTGACACCATACACCGAATGCAAATATGGGAGACCACTTGGGCGGCCCGGGCCGAGTTGCATAAAGTCGAGGCTAGTTAGGCCACGAGCGACTTTTCCCTGATGTTTTGATCGTCACGAATGGCTGCACGTGTGCTTACCGAGGATGATATTCCTGGCGCTTCTCTCCCCGGTAGAGCGCCTGCGACTTTAAAGAACGAAGAACTTCGTTTCTGGTTGAAATGCAGAGGCAATTCTTTAAAGGGTTTGAAAACAAAAGCGGCATTAGTAAAGAGGTAAGGCACAAGATTGCTCCGGTGAATGTCACTTATCTTGTGAATAATTACACTTGATTAACCCCAAAACGTAGCCTATGCTGTAGCCTTCTAAACTCAGAAGACTATGACTTTTTTTAATTGAAGGGTTGAAGAGTATATCAGAACGGGCCGAGATCGAAACATAGTAGATCCAGATCCAAACAGCATTTACACAAGATGCAAGGAACACCAAGATGTAAGCAATGGTAACAGTTCAAGAGCTACGTCCCATTCGCAACCTCAGCCAAGCTTCCCTTCAGATGGATGGTCGAGCGATATAAAATGAATGCCTTTTTTTACCCGTGCTGAGATGAACAATCACATGTCAAAGTCAGGTAAAAACATAGACTCGAGTAGCAGTCACTCTGTACCAACTAGTGTGAGAAAAGTGACAACCTTTCTGAACGATGAATATTTGAAGGACTTGTCAGCAGCGAGCGATGAGAACTATTTTTATTTCCGTTGTCATTGCCATCACAGTTTCAAAAAAATGATCCACCACACAACTTAAAGGTTGTGTTGTGTATTTTTAGTGGTGAGGTCACAAATGCCTCTTACTCGTGTGTTGTTGGCGAAGTTGGGTTTTGCAATCACAACTTTGCTCTTTTGCTGAAATTATGCAAGTTCACATTATATGAATGCAAGAGTGTATCTGACTTTGACAGTGAAGAGGACATGCAGCCAAAATGTAGCTGCACGTCACATTTGCAGCAATGGCACCGCAAGGGAAGAAAAGATTCGATTAATCTGCAACCGATAATGGAAGTTTTGGTTACCAAAACTTCCTTAGATCAAGACCAGCAATCAAAACCCAGAGATCCTGGTGTTAAATGTCTTCTATACGAGGCAAGAAAAAACCTCAAGAATCAGCAGGAAGACGAATCCAGATTACTGGAACATTTGAAAGAAATCAACCCCAAAATGGCCCTGGCACAAGTTATGATGCTTAGGACAGAATCAACTTCAATGTTAAAAACTAAGTTTGGTAAAAGTCCTCAGGGACCTTTTGCCAGTTATCAACTATCTGTTACTGAAGATAACTTTTAAGTCTTTTGTGACACTACATCTGTCACCAGGTTAGATCCAGACAACCTTAATGACTTGCAAATAACTGTGTTTCCCAGATTCCCCCTCGACCAATCAAACAAGCAGTTTGAAATATCAGCTGACATTTCTGGTGACGAAAAATCTTTGTTAGAAAAACTCCTGGTAGATGATGACAAAGTAAATGAAATTTAAAGAACACATGGACAGTCAAATTGCCAAGAATGGAAGGATGAAAGAAAGTTCAGATTCACTGCTTAATAATAATCATAATAATAATAATAATAATAATAATAAAGATCTTTCAACAGGGAGCCCACTTCACATACATGTGGTTTTCAGTGGGGCCCTGCAAAAATAAAATTCCAAAAGCTAAAGAAATAGTAGATTAAAAATAATAACATTTAACCATTGTACTAATAGAAATATAGAAAACAGTACAAAAAAAGAAATAAAAGAAATGAAATCCAAAAAAGAAGAAGAAAGAAATCAACCCCAAAATGGTGATCCCTGTGGACTTCAAATTTTGGCCTGATAAGAGACAGGAAGAGGAATCACGAGAACCTAGTGAAGAATCTGCTGAATCCGAAACCTTTCACTTCAAGATACACAAATCATGGGCTCAAATATGAGCCAATTGCACTGGAACAACACCAAAAGTACATGATGTCTATTCACAGGCCTGTGCAGATTTTTAAGTCAGGACTTGTAATTAGCCCAGATTCCCCATACTTGGGTGCCTCACCTGATGCTAAGGGTATTGATCCCGGGTGCTCCAACCCATTTGGGCTTTCTGAAGTGAAGTGCCCTGAGACCAAATATTTAGTGACTCCCCTAGATGCATGTTCTGACAATAGTTTCTTTTTGGAAGAAGTGAATGGGATGCCAAAACTGAAACGAAACCACAAGTACTATGCTCAAGTCCAGGGATTGATGGGGGTAACAGGAGCCAAGTGGTGCGATTTTGTTGTATACACCAGCAAAGGAATGAGCATTGAGCGCATCCCATTTGATGTTCAGTTTTGGAATGGCTTGAGTGAAACGTTTAAATCACATTACTTCAAGCACTTTTTAGCTTTAGCAGCAAGAGAACCAATGTAACATTTTAGCCCTATTGATGTAATTGGTGGGTGGGGGGGGAGTGTATAATAAAGACAATGTAAATTAGTTTTAACTCTTATTCAACAAAACTATATAGAAATATTGTTCTTGTTTTATACAGTGGGTCATCTCATGTATCCACTTATATAAGTACTTGTGTGGAAGAGAATTAAATAAATGTAAAAAATCAGTAGCACTAACATTCTCAATGTTTACACTGGTTTCAATGGACTCTACATTTTTGTACTGATTTGCATGAAAATTTTATGTCAAGTAAATTGCTTGCATTCAGATCTCTACATCACTTGCTCTTAAAATGTGTTCTGTTAGCATTTGTTTCAGTTTTGAGATACAATTTTTTTGATCTGCACATAAACCCCCTTTATGTAATATACTAATAAATAAGCAAACAAGGAGGTTATGAGAATGAAAGTGATCATCCACTTACAATATAATCATTCTAAAAAATACAAGTGCACAACTAATTCAAACAGTGTGGTAAATGTACGTGTTGATAACAGGCACACTAAACTGACAGAATGCTCCCAAAAATGACAAAAGTTGTAATAAACTAGAAAATTAATATAGAGAGTTTTTTGATTGAGTGTAGTAAAACCAAACCCAAAGTAATCACTCTGGCCAATCACAAACGTGTAATGTAGTAATGGCAAAACCAAAGCAAATGTTAATTACTTTCGACACTCAAGCAAAAACTGCTCTATCCTTAACTGTACAAATGCCTGTTTGTCACTTTCAAGAAAAATAATCTGCTTAAATATGCTATACCTATCCAGCTATTAGTGGATCCCGAGCATTACAAAGGAATGCGCAAACACTCCACATTTGATTCACAACTCCAAATAAACTCAAAGGAACAACTCCCTCCCAAATACGAAAATTCTTAATTTTGTTGATTGCTCTTTCCACGAATCCTTATGCTTGCAATTTGCTGGGTTCTGACCACATCCTCTGCTGTCATTTGACTGTTGCCTCCTAGAAAAGGCAGGATGTTTAGGTTAACACCCAGGGGCAAAATGTCTTGAATCTGAAAGCCTTTGTCAGCCATCACTGAATCGCCATCCTCAAATTCCTGGGACAAGATCCCACTTCTCAGCAGAATTTCCCGATCAGAAATACTTCATGTATAAAGCTGGCTCACAAATATGATTGCCCCACTTGGGGAAATTCCAACAAGTCCTTTGAGTGTCACATGGTTCTTGTAAGAACTGAACAGCTCAGAGTTCAGAAGTAAGCTACTAGGAATTTCACAAAAAACTTCTGTGCAATCGATTACCATTCTTGTTGAGGGGAATTTCTCCCTGAAATCAGCTGGCATAGTTTGCTGTACTACTGCCTTAGACGGCCAAATGCATACTTGTCCAAATTTCAAATACATGAAATTGATCCGAGGTATAAACAATCTGCTTACAGTTGATTGTGCCACACCATATAGGTTGGCTAAATGTCATTCTGAAAACCCTCTTCTCAAGCGACACAGTACAATAAAAAATTCTTCTACTGGCCTGAGTTTTCGGCGACGATCTTTCTTTGCTGCTTGCACATTTTCCTCCTCATCAGAGCTGTCTGTATTGTAAAATTCCTCTGGGACATCTGAACTGCTCCGAGGGTGAGTGTTTTCACAATCCTCACCAGGATTAAAAAATTCATAGATGGCTGTGAAAGTAGAATAATTAGGGAGGCCTGTGTAAAAACTAATATCTGCATCTGATTTGAAGCGATCAAGACAAAATATGTGAGAGGACATTGCCATCTGTTGACTGGTGCTTTCAGCTAGCTTTCTTTTAAGTTCAGTGTTCTCCAGCTGAAGACTTGTCAGCTTCTGTTGTGCTATTAAAAGCTGTGCTTCAAGTTCCTTGATTTCTTTCATTTGTTCAATTGAGGACGGTTCGGAGTTGAAGACTGGCTCACTTGTTTCTTTGGACTCACTGATTACACTAGAGGATGCCTCTAGCTCGCGTGGAGACTCGACAACAAGCACGCTTTCAACTTCCATATTGCTAGAACTCGCACATTCGTCAGACATAAACAGCTGTTTCTTCGAGCTCCCTGACGATATCCTTTCAGTCGGTGCTTTAGTTTTTCTTGCGGAAGGAACAGACCAAGCAAATTTTGACGGCACACCACCTGTGCAACATAAAGTCGCCCGTTTAGAAATTTCCTGAGATCTTCTTGCCTGAAATGCAGCGAACATACTTTAGTATCGCGAGTAGCATGCCACTGCTTTCCCTCGTCTCGGTGGATCGCACGAATCCACTGTTTTCGTCTAATTGGCAATTTAGGAAACTCAAAAAAGACACTTTCTCTCCTGTTGGCGATATTACGCCTTTCTGATTACACTGTGGAACACAGCAAGCCGTCGGCATTGTGAAAACTTCCACAAGAGATGCTTTGCTCGACTTGTTGTCAAAACAAATTGTGGCCTAACTAGCCTCGACTTCGTGCAACTCACCCCGGGCTGTCCGAGTGGTCCGCCATATTTGCATTCGGTGTATTGGATGCGTGCTCTGATCCAACCTTTTTCATGGAGAAGATCAGTGACAATAAGTGTAGACTGAAGAGGGACCATGCATACTATGCTCAGGTTCAAGGACAAATGGGTATCACTGGGGCAAAGTGGTGTGAATTTATTGTGTACACTAGTAAAGGTCCGTGTGTTGAAAGAATAGCATTTGATACTATCTTTTGGCAAGACCTGTGGAGTAAACTACTTTACTATTATTTTGAACATTTTCTTAGTTTTGCAGCAGTAGACTTTCAAAATTCAGCAACAAGCCACTAAGACAGTAAATGATAGGGGTTTTCCTTAATGATCTCCTTACTGTGAAGTATATATGAAATAATTCATATTGAACTGCGGTAGTAGATGAAAGTGAAGTATGATCATCGCAGTAAATTTTCCAATTTAAGCAACTGGAAAGAAGAAGCCTGAAAAAAATCAGGGCTTCAACGGGATTCGAACCCGTGACCTCCGCGATACCGGTGCGATGCTCTACCAACTGAGCTATGAAGCCACACATTGGGAGCGAGGTCAATTAATTGAGTTCATATATTCCCGTGAGTGAAGCCCTGATTTTTTTTTCAGGCTTCTTCTTTCCAGTTGCTTAAATTGGAAAATTTACTGCGATGATCATACTTCACTTTCATCTACTACCGCAGTTCAATATGAATTATTTCATATATACTTCACATTATTTCACTCACGGGAATATGTGAACTCAATTAATTGACCTCGCTCCCAATGTGTGGCTTCATAGCTCAGTTGGTAGAGCATCGCACCGGTATCGCGGAGGTCACGGGTTCGAATCCCATTGAAGCCCTGATTTCCAGTTGCTTAAATTGGAAAATTTACTGCGATGATCATACTTCACTTTCATCTCCTTACTATTGCCAGGGTTTGTTTACAATGATAGTGTCAATGTTGTAACTTAAAATGATTGCAGGTTAACATGATTTTCAACTAGTTTAGCTGTATTTTCCTTTGTTCCAGATTTCTTACCGTAATCCTTAAACCAAGGGAAAATGCCTATCAAACTAGTTTGCAATCATTTTGACCTGAAATTCAATTCAAATGACAAACATCAAGGAGGTTGGTTTCTTTGGTGGAAATTGTAAAAAGAGTTTTGTTGTTGATCATTGTCTCAGCAGAAGTAGGACAACTAAAACAGTTTGCAATCATGAGTTTATTTACATGTACATGTCTGTCCAGTTGCTATCTGTTGGTTGTGTTCATTGGGCAATCTCTCAATTCACAATACAATAATTGTTTTTGTGCAAAAACACAGTTAAGAATGTTGAAATGGGTTCTACATGCAAAATTATTACTCCATACATTACATTGACTTTTAAAAATTAGCAACAAAATATTTGTCACTTACAGAATAAGCAACAACCAGCATTATAGAGAAGTACATTCATGTACTTCTGCAGATATCAGGGCCCGATATTTTGAAAAAAATGTTGCTAAGTGTTTGTTATTGTTTCATCAGTAGTAAATAACAAATCATATACATTTGGTTAAACAGTATGTAAACAAAGAAAAGGCATATGTATAACTGTTAAATTGCAGTTTACATTTTTACCTTGAATATTGACTTGTTACCCAGGCAGTGAGGCCTGGGTTTAAATTTCGGCTCTGTTTTATTTCCTTTTCCTCATTCAGTGGCAAATCGCCGTCTGGTCTCTAAAGCACATGCGTCACCCGTTCATGCGTACAGCACATGGAATTTACAGAAGTTGCCGTCGTGAAAAGTTAGCACTGATTCTTTGATTTCTTGGGCGATGAGATCATGTACAAACGCAAACACCGTTCGTGGTAGACCAACACTAAAGGATGTTAAGCATTTTTGCAATGGGTCGGTCTGCAAGCCTTACAAGAGATCAATTTACTAGTGAAAATTTTGAGTGAATTTATCAACAATCATGTTATACCAAAGGGGCCATCAACCGGGGCCATCAACCGGGGCCATCAACCCTTCAACTTAATAGAGCATCTGCAGAAGCGTCAACATATTTTTAGATGTGACTGTGAACCAAGTAGAATCCCAGCACAAACTCAAGAACTTCTGAGCAACAAGAGCAGAAAGGTTAGAGAATTTGTTTACAAATGTATCTGTTCGAATACACCTAAGTAAAACTCCTTGAGAAACTTCGTAAAGTATAATAAAGATAAAATCTCAAACTAAACGATATTCTCTTGTTATTTTCTTGTAACAGAGTTATGTGTCTTTAAAGAGTTAAACACATGTAGCGAATTATTGTACATTTCAGCTGAAAGAAACTAATATATGTTGACCTCAGCAAAACAATTCTTGGCTTGCACTGTCACGCAATCTGGACGCAATAAAAAATTATTTGAAAACCATTTAGTGGATAAAATCAAGAAATTGTGATGTTATAGGAGGTTAATAAAGATGGTCACTTCTCTGATTTTTAAGTCTGTGTTTTTTCCCAAGCTCAGATATTCGTCAAAATATTTTGCACAAATTTACAGAGCCCAGTATGGAGCCGCCATGTTGGTGTACCTCCGTGGTACACCAACATTGTGGCTGGAAAATAGTGTAAACATCTGGAACTTACTTTGCCTATCTAGGTGACTGATTATCTGTACTGAACAAACAAGCATTTACATAAGCTTTTTTCTTAATGCTTTAACTTCTGAATGGGCTAAAAATCACGAGATAAGTACATGTTTTTAGACAAACGTGTTCGTAGGTCTATGTCACGCACCGCCATAACTCTGAAATTCATAGTCTCGCTTGCTTGAAAAATGCAAGTAACAACGACAAAGGCTAAGGAAAATAGACTGAAACGTTTATAGGCTGACATAAAGACCTTGACTCATTTCTTGCCTTAAAGACCTGCAAACGAGTAATAAGCTATTACTCGATTCCAAGAAATGCAATCAAAAGCAGAATAGCTTGAGCAAATCGATTCGATTGAATTTTGTACGACTTCAAGTGCAGAACATTTAGCTCAATTGCAATATAGCTAGTGCTTCTCAGTATAACAACTGCCTGGGTACACACAGCAAAGCATCTAGTTTTAAAATGCTCTTGAGCTGGGTTGACTCTGTCAGTTATGGATAATACCAAATCTATTTACAATATTAATAATAATAGTGACGCTGGATTCAAACTTTGAAGCAATCAGATTGAACCTCAACATATGCATTGCAAATGGAATGTTTACAACCAGAAGCCAATATTAAAAAGTTAGTGTTTTCACCATCCTTACTGGGGTGACTTAATTAATTAATTGCAAACCCAAATTAGTGACTACAGGTTTATTTTTTCAAAATATAGCAGAGTCAACTACAGTTTATCTGAATCATACATTAAAGTACAGCTGTACATGTAGGTACTCATGCAGTTAATAAAAATAGTAATAAAATACTTTGTATATAAAAATGTTTTTGTCTCCTTAATAGGCCCATTGTAGTTGAAAATTGTCACCTTGAAAATAACAGCCAATGAGAACACTTCATTCAGCAAATGACCCTTTACAAAAACCAAAAGGGCAAGCATGCAAGGCCACTTGGATGAACTTAGGCCTTTAAATCTTACTTACACAGAAATGATATTTGACTGGGCATTACATAAAATTGCACAGACTGTCCACATTTGATTTACAACTCCAAACTGGTGGAGAGGCACAACTCCATCTCAAATATGAAAGATCTTAATTTCATTTATTGCTCTTTCAACATGTATGTGTAGGCTGGCTATTTCCTGGGTCAAGATAACATCTTCAGCTGGCATTTGACGTGACCTTCCAAGAAAGGGAGGGACGTTTAAAGAAACTCCCAGGGGCAGCAAATCTTGCATGGTAAAACCTTTATCTGCCATGATGCTATCATTTTCACTAAGAGGCAAATATAATAGTCCACTTCTTACAACTATTTCTCTGTCTGAAATGCTTCCCGTGTAGAGCTGACTGATGAAAGTTACAGCACCTCCTGGAGAAATGCCAATTAAGTCTTTGAGGGTTGTGTGGTGTTTGTAGTTACTAAACAACTCACCATTCAAGTGTAAGCTGCTAGGCACCTAACTTCTGTGCAGTCAATGGTGACTCTTGTTGAACTGTATTTCTTTTTTAAGTCTTCAGGCATTGTCTTGTCGATCACCTATCTTGAAGGCCAGATTTTAACTTGGCCTAATTTCAGAAACATGAAATTAATCCAGGTAATAAAAATTCAGCTCACTGTTGATACAGAAATTTGGAAGAGATGGCCCAGATGTTCCTCGCGAAAGCCTTGTCTGTTTCTACACATCACAAGAAAGTATTCATCGAGTGGCTTCAGAGTTTTTTTCCTGCCCCTCTTGCTCTCATTTCTGCCTTTCTCGAGACTATCTAATGATGCACTTTGTTTTGAAAGCCAGTACTTTATATTTTCACCCGAAGGCCTTAGATTTAAGTATCCGAACACTGCAATAAATGCATTCCAGTTTGGGAACCCGGTATAAAAATTTAAGGCAGAGTCGTTTTCCTTAAATCGTTCAAGAGTAAATAGTTGACTTTGGAGTTGTTCATTTCGTCATCGAAGGTCTTCAATTTGTGCTTTCAACTCGATAATTTGCTGCTTCAGCTGGTGTATGCGTCTTTCTTGACTGTTGTCAAGGTGGTTTTCCTTGTGTAGTGTTTTTTCAATGGAGTTTTGTGCAAATGCTCTAGTGCCAAGCTTGTGTTTGGATTTACGTCACCTTCAACTCCTTGTAATTGAGTAGTTTCCACGCTAAAGAAATTGTCATCGGAGACATCCATGACAGTTTCCTCATTTGGTTCCTTTTCAGGACTTATTCTCAAGCTGGTTCCTACGCCAAATTCCCGTGGTGTTGGCGCTTTACACTTCCTTGGCGAAGTACAAGTCCACGAAAACAGAGAAGGGACGGCCCTGATCTCAAATACATCTTCCCCACCAAGGATTTCTTGAGGTCATTCTCCCTGAAATGCCTAAAGCAGACTTTTGTAGATGTCTTTATCTCAAAATTCTTCCCTTCGGATGGCATGTATCCACTTTTTCCGTAGCTTCTTTTCGGTGGGAAATAAAAAGTAGGACACTTAGCTGCCATCATCTTCAAGGTACACAGGGTACACAGGAATGCGTAGGCATTTTCCCTCTTCTCGCGGGTGAATTTTAACAAAAAATGCCAATCAAAAAGTACAGTAAATGATAAATAATCATAAACAGATAATGACCGTTTAAGCCAGTTTTCATACGTATCCCAAAGATGTGGAAAACATTACTATACAATTTACCACACGAGGGACGTCGTGTTTATGGAGGCCTTTCTAGCCTCGATTTGATGTTTTAGTCACCACTCCGCCCGAGCAGTCCGCCATTTATGAAAGTTGTGTATCAAAGATCTCTCTCCACCTGGCGAATACCAAGTGCTGACAGAACAAGGGATAGCTGAGTGCAAAGAGCTCCAGTGTGAAACGCGTCACAAAAACTCTGAGTGTATTTTTTCTGTGCCAGATGGATCGAGATTCATTCATTTGTCTGTTTTTGATGGAAATGTTAATTATTTGTCAAAATTTGGCAGGGTAATTGTGACAGCTGACACAGAAAATGGTACCCTTGATTGTCGCTGCTGCCGTAGATGAAGATTATGCATTCATAAATGCATTTGCTTTTGGTATTTCCGACAAAATAATCTCATAGATGCCTTCAGACAGCAATGCACAGAGATCAAAGAAGATGAGCCTGCCGAAGAGGATTGCCCAACACCACACATTCAGTCGGCAAACCAGATATACCCTCCCAACGATCTGAGCATGGTGGCAAAACTGTGTAGATATTTACACTCATTTAAGCGCAAACCACTAAACGATGCTTGTTCGAAAAATACGGTGACTGCAACCCTCTGCAGAAAATTTATCCCAAAGGAAACACTTTGACAAAATTGCAAGTCGCCCTTCAGTTCCCCTGTTTTAATTTCAAATAAGGCCACTTTGCTCACAATGAATGATGTGATTGAAGGAGTAGAAAACTTCAAACGGTGTGAGAATTGCCATATGTGCTATAGATACCAAGAACATGATTGCAACATCCACAATTTCAATGATACATTTCTAACAGGATTCGATGTTTGTCGCTTTCTTCAACAACGCTTACAAGAGCATTTGCCTATTGGTAGTATTGTGAAGGTTTTGGAAAGCCAACTAGGTGAGCGGTTAAATTCTCAGTGTCATTAATGCTTACTTGCATTTTGATACCTTAAGTAAGCATTCCAATGAATACAGCGGTTCACTATGTCGATACCATCCGAAAATTTTAATAATGGATTTGAACAAAAAGGTTGCATTTAATTGTAATGTTTCAAATTTGGAATTGCCTGAAAATTACCAGGTGGATGATGCCGGCTACATAGATTGTGATGATTTCTGGGGCAAAGTGGAGCTCTCAATGATTCTGCAAGGATTCTCAAATCGTACAATTCCCGAATTTGAGGTGAATCCTAACCTCCTGTTCTGGCCTCCTTTCATTGGACGTCATACAAGGAAAGGGCCATTGCTGCTAAACACCGAGCACAGAAAGGTCAGCAGGAGCACTAGCGAACTGGAAAGTGACTGTAAAGAAATTTCAGAGGAAAGATTTCTTGAACTCCTTCATAACTCCACCTACAAAGAAGTACAGAAATTCACAGTCAATTGGCACTCATCTTAAGGGATCAAAACTGGATGTTATCATGCAGATTAAGCAGGCCATTTCCAAGGACGACGAAAAGTTTAAGAAGGCATTTAACAGGATTTGGGGTCGCTCTGGTGGATGGGTATCTGTTACGCCACAAAATGTAATAGTAACGCAAAGTGTAATAACTTTTGCCACAAAATGTAATAGTAACGCAAAATCTAATAACGTCGGTAACGCAAAATGTAACAACTTTTGACGCAAAATGTAATACATCAAAGTAACGCAAAATGTAATAGCACAAAATGTAATAATGTTTTGGTTGGTATATGTTTGTTCGAAATATAAGGAATTACATGTGGGTAAGGGACAGAACATCTGTCTTTTTTTAAAACTGGCGGACGCCACGAGTTTTTCCAAAAGGCTACTTTGATTTTTCCAGGGGAAAAGGGGTGAATAGGTGAACTCTCGTGAAATTCCTGTAGAAAAGTATTTTTTCATACAAAAAAGCCCTCCAAATAACACATGCCTTTCTTTATTTTGAAATTAAGGTACAAAAACTACGATTTGTAATGGTATATATGCTAACTTTATATAGCAACAATGAAATATCATTCAATTCTTTATCTGTTATATTGTCACACTAATTAACGTACTAACAAACAAGCGACTTTGTCCAATTTAACGTCTTGCAATGTCACGCTAGAAGCGAGTCAGCTCCTTTTTTTAAATAAAAATTGGTAAAAGAATTATGCATATATATTTTAAATTGATGAAAATCTTATTTCAAACGAAATCTAACTGCAACTCTGAGGAAGGAAAAATGAAACTTGAAAATGTAAACTGAAACTTAACTTTAAACTATTTCAGGGCTCTTTTAATTGCGGGTTCTCCAGTAGATCTTGGAGACACCGTACCACCACAGCTGTAAGCTACTAAGCGAACCCAGGCGTTTGTCCAGTTCTTAGCATTAATTATGTGTTTTAGAGCGATTACTGCTCCACTGTTCTTTCCCTTTATGTTTATTATTTTTCGTATGCTTAGCTGGTGTATGTTCGCAACATCTGCTAGCTCTGGAAGGTAAATTTGTGGAAGAGGTATGTTGTCGACGATCCGTTTGAAAAACCTCGAAACAGCTCTCAGGGTCTGCCGCATCTGTGGATATCTCCCCACTGTTGTTTCTATAATGTTCTCCAAAGCATCTGGATAAAGGAAAGTTTGTCATACATGGATGGAAAGTTGCGTTTCGTGCCACATAAAACAATTAACGTTAACAAAATGGCAATGTTGCTCTAACATTGTCTTAAGCAGATATATTTTAGATATATTTATATCCCTTACCCTACATTGATAAAATGGCATATTCTTTTATATTCTTTCACAAGCCATCCCTTACTTCCAATTATTTTCCGAGTTATCATTTATGTATAAAATCAGGTTCTTTAAGATCTTAGTGTACAGCTTAATTTAAAGATGTGCATGGGAATTCAATCATTTTAAGTGAGAAGATTTTGCTATCAATTGTGCCTTGATATTGAAACTCTTGCCTAGAGCAAGTCTCTGATGGGTGCCTATTACGATCTTACTAAATAAAAAATAATTAAAAAATAAATAAATGAATATTTCCAACAAACATATACCAACCAAAACATTATTACATTTTGTGCTATTACATTTTGCGTTACTTTGATGTATTACATTTTGCGTCAAAAGTTGTTACATTTTGCGTTACCGACGTTATTACATTTCGCGTCGAAAGTTATTACATTTTGCGTTACTATTACATTTTGTGGCAAAAGTTATTACATTTTGCGTTGCCATTACATTTTGTGTCAGTTATTACATATTGTGGCGTAACACACCGAGCACAGAAAGGTCAGCAGGAGCTGTTACGCCACAAAATGTAATAACTGACACAAAATGTAATAGTACCGCAAAATGTAATAACTTTTGCCACAGAATGTAATAGTAACGCAAAATGTAATAACTTTCGACGCAAAATGTAATAACGTCGGTAACGCAAAATGTAACAACTTTTGACGCAAAATGTAATACATGAAAGTAGCACAAAATGTAATAATGTTTTGGTTGGTATATATTTGTTCGAAATATAAGGAATTACATGTGGGTAAGGGACAGAACATCTGTCTTTTTTTAAAACTGGCGGACGCCACGAGTTTCTCCAAAAGGCTACTTTGATTTTTCCAGGGGAAAAGGGGTGAATAGGTGAACTTTCGTGAAATTCCTGTAGAAAGGTATTTTTTCATACAAAAAAGCCCTCCAAATAACACATGCCTTTCTTTATTTTGAAATGAAGGTACAAAAACTACGATTTGTAATGGTATATATGCTAACTTTACATAGCAACAATGAAATATCATTCAATTCTTTATCCGTTATATTGTCACACTAATTAACGTACTAACAAACAAGCGACTTTGTCCAATTTAACGTCTTGCAATATCACGCTAGAAGCGAGTCAGCTCCTTTTTTTAAAATAAAAATTGGTAAAAGAATTATGCATATATATTTTAAATTGATGAAAATCTTATTTCAAACGAAATCTAACTGCAACTCTGAGGAAGGAAAAATGAAACTTGAAAATGTAAACTGAAACTTAAACTTTAAACTATTTCAGGGCTCTTTTAATTGCGGGTTCTCCAGTAAATCTTGGAGACACCGTACCACCCATAGCTGTAAGCTACTAAGCGAACCCAGGCGTTTGTCCAGTTCTTAGCATTAATTATGTGTTTTAGAGCGATTACTGCTCCACTGTTCTTTCCCTTTATGTTTATTATTTTTCGTATGCTTAGCTGGTGTATGTTGGCAACATCTGCTAGCTCTGGAAGGTAAATTTGTGGAAGAGGTACGTTGTCGACGATCCGTTTGAAAAACCGCGAAACAGCTCTCAGGGTCTGCCGCATCTGTGGATATCTCCCCACTGTTGTTTCTATAATGTTCTCCAAAACATCTGGAGTAAGGAAAGAACCATAGTCTGTATTACACCCGTTTGACTGACTTGCATGATCATTTTCCCGCTGTTCATATCCAAATTCGTTATTGGTATCTTACTCTTCATTTTCACCCAATCCGGTTCGGTCACCATGGGCTGTGTTGATGTCTGGAGCGTGTCGATCTGTTTTGGTATGGGACTGATATGCCCCATCCAATTCGGACTGTTGATCTTGGACGGGGGGACACAATTATACTCTGTGTCGGGCAGCTCAGAACTTCGCATTTCTGGATAACTTCCCCCTGTTGTTTCTGTAACGTCCTCCAAAACATCAGGATTAATGTAAGCACCATAATCTGTATTACACTCGTTAAACTGACTTGCACGATCGTTTCCCTGCTGTTCATATCCACATTGGTTATTCGTATCTTGCTCTTCATTTTCATGTAATCGGGTTCGGTTACCATGGGTTGTATTGATATCAGGAGCGGATTGATCTGCATCGCTCTGGGACTGATTCCCTGGTTCATTTAAACCTGATGTGCTACCTAAATCGGACTGTTCATCTTGGACGGGGGAAAGACAATTGTACTCTGTGTCGGAGTGATCAGAAATTGTTTCGTCTGCCAAGCACACATAATGCTCTCCAGCGCCCTCAGCGAAGTGACCTAGATAAAATGTCGCAATGGGACAGCCATTCGTAGGGGGAATTGTCTGCGTAGCCGTTGCACCGAGAGTGGAATATACAACAATTTGTATATTAAATATATCAGCTGCTGCTTGGAGCGTTAAGTGATCACCATGTGTTCCATTGCGTGCCATTCATCGCAGATATTGGCTCCAAGGTGTGCCAGCGAATAATTCCAAAGGAGTCCCGTCTGGAGAGTTTGGATGCGACTCCAGAAATGACACAATCTCTTTTCTTAATGTTTCTGCAGACCGGAAGACGCCAATGTTCACAAGCTCATGACAAAGTGCAGAAAATTGGCAGTTGCCATCTTTGGGCGGGTCATAGCTGATTAAAAAATTCATCTCAGACTGCATGTCAGTGAATTTCTCCCTATGATTTGAGAAAGGTATCAAATACTTCTTTTTGTGCATTTTCTTGCTACTCTGGCATGCGAGCTTTCTCTTCCTCTTTTCTTTGTCAAGTGTTGTACTTGTCATGTCATTAACGGAAATCCATTTAGTCAGAATCTTGGAAGAGCCAGCTGGAAATGTAAATTGAACTTTGTATTTACAAGTTTTCAAATTTCTCTTAAGTATTCTTGCTGTTAAGATAGACCTCTTGCTACCTATTTTTTTCGCCGCAGGGTAGCGAATCAGCACCTTTTCACCAATATCATAAACTGAAGGTGGATTGTTCCTCAGTCCCTTCTGGATCATGCGGTTTTCGCATCTTTTACTTGCCACGGAAGCAGCTTTCCGTATTCGATTAACTTGTATATCATGGGATTCGTAATCTTATGGTAGCGAAGATATCATCTCCTCGTAAGCTTCGTTCTCGACATTCCATTCTTGTGCAGTAGTGACCTCTGATAGTTCATCTTTCCTGAAAGGTTTGCGCCCATAATAAACTTCAAAGGCAGACTTCCAAGATAGCTCCTCCTTAACTTCTTGATTTAATGCTCTTGTGTATTCTGGTAAACATTTTGCCCAGTTCACTCCTGTTTTCCGCATAGTCAATAAATCGTACATAATCTTTTTCTTAAATGTTCTGTGGGTCCGTTCTACTTTTCCCTGTGACTGCGGGTGGTATGGACGCCCTTTAATTACTTTAATACCAAGCTTCTTGCACAGTCTATTGACAGCACCGTCGAATTCTCGCCCCTGGTCGTGCTGTATGACGCGAGGAGGCCCATGCTCTTTGTAAACGTTTGAAAGCGCCGCTGCGATCGAGCTGCTTTTCTTCCCCTCCAGTGGAAAAAGCCAATGGTACCGGCTAAATACATCTAAAACGGACAAGACATACTTGAATACTTTTCCTTTCCACTTGACTGGCATACTTTCCATGCTTACTAAATCCACCTGATGGCGGATTTGTAGAGCTTTAGCGCGTACTGGCTTTAAAGCAGCTTTGTTTTGGAATCGAACATTCAGTCGTTGATGTAGGCGCGACTTTCCAAGCACACTTCTGACGTCTCTTTCTCCCACGCCACTACAGACATCTTTTAGATTGTGATAGATTTTCCTCACACCCGAACCTTTTGGTGCTTTGAATGCTTTCGCTACAATGCTCGATACAGCTGATTTTTTCATTATTGGCTTACCATCGTAGCATACCTTGCCCCCTTTCAGAGATACATGGTCGCGATTTCGCCAAAACCGTACAAGAGCGGATTTCTGCTTGGTGGTTCTTTGCTTCAATGGGACGTTAAATTTTCCTTTGAGCAACTCGAGAAATGTCTCATACGTCTCATCGTCGAGTGATGAATTGCGGAAATTTGTTTCACGTTACTGGCAATGGTTATGAATAAAAACCAATACCACAATATGGTGTTCATGGTCGACTAGAATGAAGACGTGACCAGCAATGGTATACTAAGTCTTATCGAAACGACAGAGGAATGTGTTACTTTGGTTTCAGATTACTACTGATAAACAGTGGCCTGCAGTCGGTCAACTGACCCCTTACTGACCTCTACAAACTTTTCGTGAAAAAAAAAAATTTTTGCCAAGTTTGTCATACATGGATGGAAAGTTGCGTTTCCTGCCACATAAAACAATTAACATTAACAAAATGGCAATGTTGCTCTAACATTGTCTTAAGCAGATATATTTTAGATATATTTATATCCCTTACCCTACGTTGATAAAATGGCATATTCTTTTATATTCTTGCACAAGCCATCCCTTACTTCTAATTATTTTCCGAGTTATCATTTATGTATAAAATCAGGTTCTTTAAGATCTTAGTGTACAGCTTAATTTAAAGATGTGCACGGGAATTCAATCATTGTAAGTGGGAAGATTTTGCTATCAATTGTGCCTTGATATTGAAACTCTTGCCTAGAGCAAGTCTCTGATGGGTGCCTATTACGATCTTAATAAATAAAAGATAATAAATAAATGAATATTCCCAACAAACACATACCAACCAAAACACTATTACATTTTGTGCTATTACATTTTGCGTCAAAGGTTGTTACATTTTGCGTTACCGACGTTATTACATTTTGCGTCGAAAGTTATTACATTTTGCGTTACTGTTACATTTTGTGGCAAAAGTTATTACATTTTGCGTTACTATTACATTGTGTCAGTTATTACATTTTGTGGTGTAACAGGAGCACTGGCGAACTGGAAAGTGACTGTAGAGAAATTTCAGAGGAAAGATTTCTTGAACTCCTTCATAACTCCACCTACAAAGAAGTACAGAAATTCACAGTCGATTGGCACTCATCTTAAGGGATCAAAACTGGATGTTATCATGCAGATTAAGCAGGCCATTTCCAAGGACAACGAAAAGTTTAAGAAGGCATTTAACAGGATTTGGGGTCGCTCTGGTGGATGGGTATCTGGGACGTGTCAGCACGGCGCTATCCACGCTTTAAAGTTTGTTCTATGTGCAGAAAGTCCAAGGAATTACATTGATCTTATTTTGTCTATGGCACACCAGCCAAATATCGTGGTAAGTGATACGGCCAACATGCTAGTTGCACACGGACAAAAGAGAAACAGAGACATGTTTGGCCTGCACAATGGTATGGTTGCTGAACCGACGACCTGCAAGAGGCACTTGAAGGAAGACTGGAAGTATTGCTGCCATGGTTAAACGACAACTACATAGATGGAGTGACAAATGCAGTACTACAAAGATGAACCCGGTGCCTGGAAGCGATAAGCATTTGTCTCTGATTGATTGCACAAAAGAAACACAAAGAAAGATGAAGAGGCGAGTAAGGAATAGAACGTTTTCACGTGACGTCATCAAATTCCAAAATCCAAAACTAAAGAGCCACGAAAATTTTTTATCCTCATAAGGCATAAGGGGATCTAAACTTAAATCTGTTTACAACTTTTCAGCTCAATAGTGTGCTTGGTTTAGAAACCAGTGCCGTTTGAAGTTCAGAGTTATGTCGGTGCATGACATACCACCCCGATCGCGTTTGTGGAGAAATGTACACTTATCTAATGATTTTTAGCCTTTTTAGGAGTTAAAGTGTTAGGAAAAGTGCTTGTGTAAATGTTTGTTGGTTCAGTTCAGATAATTAGTCACCTAGATAGCCAAAGTAAGTTCCAGATGTTTGCGGTATTTTCAGACCGCCATGTTGGTGGAGCACAGAGCTCCACCAACATGGCGGCTCCATACTGGGCTCTGTAAATTTGCGCAAAACATTTCGACGAATATCTGAAGTTTGGGAAAACGCAGAGACCCAAAAATTGGAGAAGTGTCTCCTTTACCTGTCTCCTATAATATCAAAATTTCTTGACTTTATCCACTGAATAGTTTCCGAGTTATTTTTTTGTTGCGTGACAGTGAAAACCATCTATATTAAGGGATTAAAAGGAAACCTTAACACGCAGAAAGATGAGCAGCTCCATCTCCTAAACAATCACGACACTGGATATTTAAACCAGATGAAACCAGTAAACCACAGTTTTCTATTTTATTCAAATATTGATATTCATAATGAAAGGATCAACAGATGTCAAAAAAGACAGACTTAGAGCTGCTTTTAAACACCAGATCAAAGTCGATGAAAATGGTTGTGCTGTCCTAGATAAAATGAACAAAATAGTTGTGAAGAGGAAGGGACATCAGAAGTGGAAGATTGCAGGTGACATTGATGACGATGCTCAACAAGCCACTCCAAAGAAGATGAAGCCTGAATCATCCGACCCATCAGGCTCAGGTTCAGGAAATCAACCAACAGCTGCCCAACAAGCCACTCCGAAGATAACAAGGCCTGAATCTTCCGACCCATCAGTCTCGGGTACAGAAAATCAACCCACTGATAACCAACAAGCCACTATGGAGAAGATGAAACCTAAATCACCTCAGTCATCAGTGTTAGGAACTCAGAATCACCCCATTGATGTTGATGCAACTTAACAGCGCCTGCTATCTTTGGCAGATTGTTACTGGATCAAAGATTTGGGGCTTAAGAATTGGGACAAATACCTCATCATGAATGACTACTGGAAAAACGATAGAGTCACCAATGCGACAAGAAAACTGATGAGGAAGATAGCACCGAATTTTGCCGGTCTGGAAAGATTCTTACAGGCCACAGTGGCAGTGCAAACCGTGCCAAGATGTATTCGAAGGGAGCAAAAGAAGGAAACTGAAAGAAAAAAAATGAAGACAAAGTGCAGCAACTACGGCGTGTCGCAGCAAATTACCCAGTAGAAAGTAAGCGTGTTCAAGCACTTTACACAGCAATTGCTGGAATTTACCAAGACTTTCCTTTCCCAGATAACAAGACTCACATTGGATGCATGTCTGATGAAGACCACATGAGCGTAACCAAAGACACGACTAGGAAGCTTGGTTGTACGCATTATCTCCACATCCCTAAGTATGACTACTTCATTGTCATCTTTCATGAGGAGTTAGAGACAGATGCATCATTTTTGAGTGTTGTCATACATGAAATGGCACACGGTGAACAAGGTGCAATTTCTACATCTCAACAACCTCACGGAAAATTATTCAAAAAGATTGGAAAATGTCTTATCCAGCATGTAAAAAGTCAACAGGCCAAATTACCAAAACCTTACTGTAATGTCAAAATAAACGAAGTCACTGTTCTTACGCAAAGTGTTAAGGGTTTCCATCCTTTTAAGCATTCTCTTGATCTGTGCAGTAAAGACATGCCCACTGTTGAGAACACCAGAATGCAGAAAAGTGTACATAGCTGACTCCTGAAGTGCTTATTTAGCCTTTAGTTGAGAAGAACAGCAGAATAGTGCTGACTCCTGAAGTTTTTTTTATTAACATTCAGTTGAGAAGAACAGAAGACTTGATTACACTTTAAAAGCATTGCAATTGTGAATGACCAAGACCATCCAACCATTCTGCATGATGGATTATGCTCACCTGCCATGGCTTGCATGTAAAGAAGAAAGACAGGTTTCACGGGCAAGGAAAAACAAATCAAAATGTTCAATTTCACACTGTCTTTATTTCAGGTAAGCAAGACCTTGCAAATTTTGGGAGTCCAAGCGTGTGAAAGTAAGAAAATTGATTCCATTCAGTTCTGCCACTGAAGGAGAATACAGTGACTTTAGTTATTGCCAATTCATACTCTTCTCAGCTAAACTTGTCGCCAAGTGCATATTTTTCCCATCACACTTTTTTTAGTCTATTAATCGATTTTTTTCTGTGATCGTTAGGTGACGAGCGCAGATCCCGTCACATAGACCGTGAAAAGAAGAGGATACAAGAGAGGGCCAAGCGTTTTCGTCTTGACAGAGGTAAACGATGTTTGTCATATTTTACTTGTATCAAGTAGAATACGTATTGTTAGTTTAATTCAAGATGAGAAGAATAGCAGTGATTCCTGAAATACGTTACTAAGTAGACGGAAGCTGTTAAGCACAAATCATTTAACTAGCTTTTGCGAGATTACAATTACCCATGCTCCTTGTGTTATAATAATGGACGCTAAAATTTTGTGAAAACTCAAAATGAAAATCGACAAGGGCAGTACATAGCTACTCAGCAGTCTGTGCTTCATAAAGGGTAAGCCAGGCAAGAGCTTCAAGGCACTGAAATAAAAAAAAGGGAAGGTCCAGGCTACCAGTGCGACATTCAAATTTGTAACCCCAGACCGGCTATATGGCATACCATAATCAAATAGAAGCATTGTTGTACTGTAGGCGTCATAGTGGTTTGAGCAGGGCCATAGTTTGAAACAGTCTTAATGACACCAGGTCATATTCTTGCAGCAGTCTGTGAGTCAGACTTTTAATGTAATGCACTTGAGAATACCACACAAGACCTACTCTTAATTTTACGTTGCCACATGAAATGTGCATTGCCAGGTCATTTGTATGACAATTTCGTGTTTTCCTTTAGTGTTTATTTGGTGACTATATATACTTAGTTGACTACATTAATCAGTTTCCCTAAGATCATTAGATGAAAATGTCAGCAGGAAAAATTTGAGCGAAGAAGAAAGGAGGATAAGGAAAAGTTAATTGAAGAAAGGCGGAAAAGAGATAGAGGTAAACCACTTTAGCTCATATTGCAAATGCATCGTTTTTACAGCGATGTTACTGTTACCCATATAAGAGACTTTTTCCAGAACATACACCTGAATGCCTCCTTAGATCTCCTGTCAAATGACATATAGGTTTAACTTTATTCCTTAGCATGGACCATGCAGAAATACAACCATAGAGTTGGATTTTTGTTAGAACAGGGAACTGACTACCTTAGAAATTAACGGACAATTTGGCAGGAAACAAGCACCATAGTCGTGGCAAAACCAACTTATAAATAGTAGCAAGTCTAGGATAAGGACTTGAAAACCACGAACCTTCGTTGAGATCACAAACTGATGTGCAAGATAGGAATAGCCAAATTAATCGTCACACATTCCGTTGTGAAGCACAAAGTGGGAAGGATTTTTGCTTATAGAGGCCTATAGCGAAAATGTTGGGAAGACCATAAAGTAACCCCAGTGAGGGCTTCACAGTTTGTGCTGCCTCTGAAATGGTACTAAATATCAAATAAATCTTTTCAATTTTCCAGAAACAAAAAAAAGGCAAATGCTGGAATTGTGGCCGAAAGGGGCACCACTTTTACCAGTGCCGAGCCAACAGAACTCGGCAAAAAAAGTTGGAGATAAAGCCACAACCACAGCCACAACCTGGAATTAACATAGCATTTAATGTCCAGATGGTAAACTTGAAACGATAAGATAATAATCACAATCATAACGATACAAAGCATTTTTTCAAATTCTTCCAAACTCTTATATCTAAACAAAAAAAGTGGCCATTTTCGTGATTTTCCTGTCAATTGTTTGTAGTTTACACTTTGCAAGTTAGAATGAAAGTTGCTTTGTAATCTTTACCATAACTATTATGTAATATTTTATTAACTTAGTTAGGCAGTTAGAAATGACAATTTCGTGTTGGATTCAAAGTAATTAAAGAAATTATTTAAAGAAACCATATAATTTATGTAGAGACAAGTAGAACTGAATTAACAATTACTGAAATAACTGGGGGTTTTAGCAGACAATATTTGTAATCAAATCACAGTAACGAGAAAAATAGTGGCTGATCATCTTTTTCGAGCACAGTAGGTAATATTTTCAAAGGACTTTTAGAAGTGATAAGATAATTTTCATTGATCTTAATAACAACATCATAAAAGGTACATAATACCAAATTCAATGGCGTAAAAATTGAAATACTGCTAGCATGTGATCCATTGCTGCGAACGCCCAAACTTCTTTATTGTTTTAGAAATATAATGTATATGTCTGTACTTGATAAACAATACTTGCTGCTGGACATAAGTGTAAACAGATCCAATGTTCATTTGTTGTAAACATCATAAATAAATTGTGTGGTGACTGACTTCACAAGTAGTTGATGTCTTTTTGCAGCTGACAAAAATAAGGCAAGTTATCACCCCTGAAATCCCCACAGCATTTCGTCTTCTGTCGTCCGTTCGTTTGTTATTTTGTTCATTCATTCTTGGACTTGTCATATAACTAAGAAAATCCTACTTTACTGAGTTTTGCTGAGAGGAGGCCAATTTGTTGTTAATTCGTTATTTGCAATGCATTGCAAATTGATGCAGATGGTTTCGTGATTTTCAAAGTGACATAATAAATTAATAACTGTATGAATGTGGGTGGGATCAAGGATTTACACTACTCTTGATTTAAACTGGTAGTGTAAATCCTTAATACTTATTATTGCACTCGGATTTATACAAATACCTATACTATATTGCATCGTAAGAAGGACAATTTGAAGGTTGTAACATATATGATCCACACCGATTACGATGATCCCTTCTACGGAGCATAAATCAACTATCAATGGAACTCCCTGCATGTTCCCAAACTGAAACTGTGCTAGAATTTGTGTTGAACTCAATCTAATTTTCATCGTAAAGATCATAGCAGTTTATCACAAGTGCATTGAAGGCATTTACATTTGGCATGATTTTTCATGTGTGTAGCCTTAGAGTATAATTCAGGTCGGTAGTTTATCTGAGCATTTCAGGTGCAACACGATAGAAATTTTACTTTTTCATCTGATCTCATAGTAAAAAGAGAATAACAAGTCATGAGAGTAAATTAACTGAAATAAGTAAGTGTAATTTGTTTTCAGTATTAAATGTTTGCCACAGATATGTCATGAAGTCAGTTTTGTCTTTGTGGTAGGAATAGTTATTTTTGCTCAGTTTTTCTTGATTGGTTGAAATGACTAACATTAGCTGGTGAAACTTGAGTTATTCCCTGTTATCCTGTTATTCAATGACAAGCTAGCCATTGGATATAATGGATTTGTTAGCCCATAACATTAGACCACCTTTCAAGCAAAGATAAGCTTGATGCCGATGGGCTCTAATGCCTGATAACAGGCAATAACAGCTAACACCAATTAGTCTCAATTATTTTGAATGAGTCCCAATTAAATTGAACACCTGTTCATGATAATATCCTTCTCTCTGATGTGTGATTCATCTCACAATACAGGTGCAAAATCCTAACTGTTAGGTTACTCATTCTTTATCGTCATACAGGCGATGCACCGGATGCTCCAAAAAAAGAAGCCTGAGGACTAACACATTCTTTGCTGAATTCCCGAAGCTGGCTTTGACAACCCTCCTCCTGGCCATTTACTACTTCTTGCAAGATGATCCTCAGCATAGGGTTGCAAGAGCTCTTGACATGAAACCTTCTTTAATGTCAAAGATTTTTAGAAGACTCCAAGATGTGTGTTCAGTGGACTTAGAAAACAGACCATTTATCCCATTCGGTGGCCCTGGAACGGTTGTGAAGTGCGATGAGAGTAAATTTAATCACAGACCAAAGGTAAACATATCAATACTTTCTCACAGCCACGTCAGGGGCATAGGCAGAGGTCCGCCTAGTTGCTTTTAGTTGCACAGAAGAGCAGAAAATATGCCTTTCAATAGTGTGATATTTAATTGTAAAGGCCATGTTTTATTTAAGAGCTTTACACTACCTAATTTTTGAATCTACAGTAGACGACTAACGGCCTGTTTACAAGGTTGGAGGCTGTAGCCTGAAGCGAGTTTCACCCTAGCCGGAGATAAATAAACATCGTCCGGGTTTGCAAATAAAATTTGACAGGTATGGTAAGCCTACAACCAGAGAAAACTAAATATGTGGTTCCAGTTGAAGGTTCGGGAAACATTGAGAGAGTTAACCGGGGTACGCGGGGTAACCGTAAAATTAAGAAGTTACATTTATCCAAGAATCACTATATATTGAAATGTTTCTTTTCATCTTACCTACAAACTATAATCATAATTGTTGCCCTCCTCACTCAGAAGCCCTTTTTCTTAGCTCAAGAAATTAATATGGAAGCGCATTGAACTAGCATAAATATGTTATTCGACTGACCCGTTAAAAGCCTCCCCCTTTTTTTATTCTTTCCACTGTCACATGAACGCCAGCATGCCTTAAAGTTGTGAAGGTACGGATAAGTATTCTAATATGAAAGTAAAGTTAATTTCAGTAATCCAAGTAAGAAGTAGGCAGCAATCGTTCACACAGACCAGCCAATTAGACATTTCAAGATAAACATTTAAATTCAATGCGGATAATAAATTGGGAAAAAAGATTAGCTAAACCCCTATCCCCAGTGAACACCAAAAATGCTATACGAGGTTAACTAGAAAAATATACCCTTTAGAGGTAATTTAATAGGACAGAGAAGTTAAAAAGAAAATATTTGCTACTGTGGGAGACAGGTTGATTATTCTTAAGGCTTGGAAGCAACCCTACTATTGACAGGCATCGCAGCCAGCGCGGGGCGGGGAGGGGGGGGTGAGTGGGGTGGGGAAGGGATGTAAAAGTTAAAATACTCTAGGTGAATTTTTACTAAAGGAAAACAGGTTAATTTAAGGCCAGATGGGAATTTTTGCAACAAAATAATACTAATTCTAATTCACTTAAAGGGGAACTCCGGCATAAAAATCAACTTATTTGAGATAAATGGGTTACCGACGAAGGTTCATTTTAATGTAGCTGTTTCGTTCATTGATCTTTTGCCCCGAAGATATTTAACCTAAAAGACTCAAAAAATTGCAATTAGATATCTGACATCTTGGAAGATTTTGGAGCCGCATTACATTGGCCAGCAGTTGCCTGTGACATCAGATTGTCAAACGCTTTAGCAGGAGTTTTGTAAACAACTTTGCTTTGGCGGGACATCTTCGTATTTTCATATTTTCGAATTCTCTTGGTACTGTTATTTTACAAAGTGCTAGACAGGTAGCTCTAGTTAATATGGTTAACTGTTGTGCTCCTGGGTGTGTCAATTATTCAGCCAAAAGTAATGGCATCAGTTACCATAAGATGCCACAGGATAATCAGTGCCGTAAAGCATGGCTGCAAAGAATCAGGCGGGCCAATATGCCTCTGCTGGAAAACAGTTATGTATGCAGTGAGCACTTCGCAAAGGACAGTTTTGAGGTAAACCTACATGCTGAGATCACTGGACAAAAGTACAAACAGTGACTGAAAGAGGATGCTGTGCCATCAGAGTTTAGCTTTCATCCAGCTGCAAAGCAGCAGCAGCTGTCAAGCGAAAATCAGTGCAGACGTCGAAGCCATCAAGAAGTTAGTGTTGTTCACTTGCTTGAACTGAAATTTTAAACCCAGTTAACTAACTATTCAGTATATAATTCAGAAACTCGAGAAGTCCACGCTATTTGTTCAATATATCTAAGTTTACGCAAATAAAGATGATGTAAATTATGACTTATTCACTCATCTTGCGGACGTGCTGTTTTAAAAGACTGTCTCACATGAAATTATCCCACTATCCTACCATACAAATAGTATCACGAAGAGCCTTTACTAATTGTGTTGTTACTAAGGGCAGTAAAAAATTTATAAAGGCAGCATGTGGCGATAACATTACTGTATTGCACTCATATTTCTGTTCAGTTCAGGGCCTTAAAATCTTAGTGGGTCTCACCTTTTGCAACTAAAAGCGTGCAATGTGAACTCCTCATTACATCATTGACTTATTAGAGCAATATTTTGTTCTACATCAGGCAGCTGCACTGTTTACAACTGATTGTGGTCAGAGTGCTTCTACGCAAAATACGCTGCCTCCGACACAAGTTTCTGAATCCGACAATGTGGAGGTAATGCTGGAAAATGAAAACAATGACCCCAACAATTCTCGACCTTCATTGCCTGTGAATGATGTTTGCCTTTCAATGTCTGCCAGTGCAATCCAGTGCTGTTTTGATCCTGTAATTCTAGTAAGTGTAGCGACACAAACAGATGATGTTCCCACTACAATTACTCCAAGCACGGGTATTAATGTCAGTTCTGCTGTTGATTCACAAGAAAGTTACCCCATTGCTGCAGAACAATGGAAAATGTTCCATGATCATAATTATTCAATGCCCTATCCTGAAGTTTATCCTACCTATAGTTTTGATGACAGCAGCAATGTTGCTTCCATGGACCCCTTGACTGAGGTTGAAGTCGCCGATGTTCCCCCTGTGGAAGTGATCGCTGAGATTGATAGTGATGACTGGGAAGTCAATGATGAGGGTAATGATGACGAGGATAAGGACCCCCACTGGCAACTACCCAAAGATGAAAAAAATCCTATCCCCTGATGGGCACGAGTCAGAGGGTGAGATAGGGTCAGAAGAGGAAACAGAATATCCTGACACTGAAAAAAATATATTTGGTTTTCAAGTCTTGTTTGGATCAGCTGCTTAAAAATTGCCCTAAGTGTGGTCAGGTGGTGATTGACCAAAAAAGAAAGACAATTGGGAGCATGCTATCAGTTGAACTGACTTGTCATGATGGACATGTAACCCATTGGGACTCCCAGCCAACCATTAAAAGAAAACCAGTGGGAAACCTGTTATTGGCAGCTTCTATTTTGTTCACAGGAAACACTTTTGCAAGGGTGAGTCGCCTAGCCTCATGTCTAAACTTACAGTTCATCAGCGAAAGTGTGTTTTATGATACACAGCAGCAATTTCTGTTCCCAAGTTTAAATGAGGCATGGGAAAATGAACAGCAACTGGTGAGACAAGAGCTAGCAGTCAAGGATGCTGTAAATTTAAATGGTGATGGTCATTGTGACAGCCCTGGACATAATGCTAAATATGGTACTTATACATTGATGGATGATGATACTGGTAAAGTGGTAGCTTTCAGTGTTGTGCAAGTAACAGAAGCCACTTCCTCAAATGCAATGGAAAAGGAGGGCTTCAAACGGTGCCTTGAAAGCCTAGATGGGGATGGGGTTGAAATAGACTGAATAGCTACTGACAGACTTGTGTCAATAAACAGTTACATGAACAAAGATCACCCTGAAATAAATCATCAGTATGATGTCTGACACCTGTCAAGTGGGTTGTAAAAAAATTAACGAGTAAGACACAACAAAAGGGATGCGAGGAATTGTTGCCATGGATCCAGTCAATTTCGAACCACCCGTGGTGGTGCACTGCAACCTGTGGTGGCAATGTCCAACTTCTTAGAGAGAAATGGAAATCTGTGCTTAACCACATTGTCAACATGCACAAATGGTCAGGCAACACACATTTCCACAAGTGTGACCACAGGCACATCCCATCAGCAGAAGCTAAGCAGATCTGTTGGCTTAAGCCAGGTTCACCTGCCCATTTAGCTTTGTCTTGGAAGTAACCTGGTGACTGGTAACTCTCTTTGTCATTGTTTTTGTTAACTTAGAAGCTAATGTTTAAACAATTGTCAATTGAGTTTAGGGGTTGTACATAACTATCCGAACAACCCTTGATATGTCTAATGTTTGAATTTCTGCACTGGCCGTACAAAGAAAGAATTTTGTTTATGAGAAGTTTTGGTGTATACAGCAGAGAAAGAAAAAAGATCTTCAGACAAAAATCTTTGGTCTGTGAGATACTTCTGACTATGCTAAAAGTGTTGCAAAGAAATATTTAACCTGATAGTGTGCTGTTTAAGTAAAGTCCTAGTAGCAGGTGTCTGGAAAAGCCGAATAGCGAATAGTTTCGAATACCGAACAGCGAATAGTCTTGAATAGCGAATAGAGAATAGTATGAATAGTGCAAATAGTGGCGAGCAGTCTCAAATAGTAGTGAATTGCGGCAAATATTGGCAAATAGTAACAAATAGGGTACCCAGTATCTCGCAGCTAACCTCGTAGCGACTTAGGATGGGTTTTTTTCAGCTAAAAAGCGCAGATGCTTATCAGGACGAAAGGTGTTCCTAAACGTAATTTCTTCTGTTTGCACCACTGCAAAAGTGTAAATACGTTTTTATTAGGTTGTCTTTGTGTTTTCTGTTTTGTTTATGTCTGTGATGGACAGCCTACTAGCCTGTGTCCGGAGAAGAAAAGGTAATAAACTCACTGAAATTCTGTTGCTTATCTGGATATTAGATTTAAAGCGGTAACTGTTGAGGACTATTCGTCAGTGTTTGCTACTTTTTGCGACTGTTCGCCGCTATTCACACTATTTGAGACTATTCGTACTATTTGAGACTATTCGCTATTCGCAACGATTCGCTATTTGCTATTTGGGTTTTCAAGACACCCTCCGAGTATGCGTTTACAAAAAGGACTCCAGTTAGCAGAACAAAGGGAAAGGGATAGTAGGCAATGAGTAACTAAATTAATAACTAAGTGCAATGAGGAACTGCAGCAAACATTTCTTTTCAGAATGGAGAGTTTGACTCTACGAGAGGAGCAGGAGGAGGAGTAAGTGGTAATTCTTGTTAACAATGATGAACGTGCCCTGGCAAACCAACCCTAAGAAAAGGCCAAAAAGATGTGATTCTGTACAGGGCGAAATAGAACAGAAACACAGAACAGAAAATAAAAAGTGCTTGTATTCATTTCAATTTATTGAGAAACGTTTTCTTAATACTGTTTCAATGAAATAAAAAACACTCCAGTAAAAGCAAGGGATTAATGTTTTGTAGAAGTACTAAGTGTAGCACGATATTACAACCAGCAAAGGGCAAGAACAGTACATGCTAGTTATCTACAATTAGGGGATGAGTAGCTAAATAATTAACTAAGTGCACTGAAGAACTAAAACAAAGATTTCTTTTCAGGATGGAGTGGGAGACAACTGATGTGCAAGAGGTTAGTAAAAATTGAATTGCACCATATTTCCCTACAAGAGGCAGTTGTCCCCATTATGTGCCATGAGGAGATGTTGTGAGCTGTTAGAAAGAGGAGCTTGGAATGAGCGCTTTCTTTAAGATCTTTAGGCAACATATTGTCTTAAACAAATAGTGAAATTTTCCTCCAACTTCAGGCTTTACTTCTTTTGGAAGCAAGGGAGGGGGAGAGTTGGTAGTAGTTATTTTTGAATCTTTACTTTTTATCTACACTTTGTCCCTGATTCCACCTAGGTCTGCCTACGGGGATGTGTTAGCGATTAAAGAGGCGCTGTATGAAATTGTAGTCGTTGTGTTAGGGACAGTTGATAACCTTGTCAGGAGTGTATAAGTTTATGGAGATCTACATCTACATCTACATTCATTAAGTTGATAAAATGTTGGAAGACATCACATCAACTGTACACAAGAGATTGACCAATTTGTATGGGTGTAAATTGTGGGTTTTAAGGGGCTAGGGAAAGATATGTAAACTGGGGAATATACAGCGTATGGTCTCCATTTCCGTTATGAAAATTATAAATAACTTAAAAATTGTGACAATCTCAAGGCTGGATAGGGAGTAGACTTGGCAGGGAGGAGGGGTAAGAGGGGGGGTGCAACGGTGATACATGTTTCAGTCTGCGTTAACGAACTCTTGAACAGAACAAATCATCCAATCCTTTCCTTAGCTCTTTATCTTGTTTTTAGCAACTGAATTCCTGGGTTCCACCAATTGCAATGAGTTCGATGGGTTTGGCCAAACGTGAGGCGAGTAAACAAGAAAGATCTCAAACAGCATGACGAAGACCTAAGGATCCATTGCAAGGGTGTTACTTATGAAGCTGGGGCTTTTGGTGGACTAGAACCCTGCAATGAACCCAAAAGGAAGAAAAAGGCAAAGTAGACCAAGAAAAGACTTTGGACATATCCATTTGAACATATTTTTACCAACATATTGTGTTTTGTGTGGAAAAATAACTTGAAGTCATGTTTGCAGGCATTGCTTACTCTAAATTGCAATTTCTGAAAATATGCAGTTTTCGTGCGTTTTTGGCTACCCCTTTAAATTTTTTCAAGTTGTATTTGTGCAAACATCATCCAATTTGGCACAAATATTTTTGACATGACATACCATGAACCTATGGAGCCAAATTCCATTTCACTAAAAATAACTGGAGTTTTGAGGAGTTCAGTTTTATTTTAAATGCTTTGCTTACCATGGTGACACAAATAGTCGAAACCCGATTTCGTTCCATAGGTTTGTAGTGTTTCTTAATTAGATCCATGAGGCTTAAAACCAGCTCAATTAGAGGTATTTTGTGTTTTTTTATTTAAGGGGGCAAAAGATAGCTTGAAAAATGATAGTCTTTGTTATTGTTAATAATTAACTAAGAATAAACAAATGTTGTCAAGTTCAGTCATTGGTTGGTACACTGAGTCAAACACTTGCTTCATGTCAAATTTCAGCAGTTTACTATCAATGGTTTTGATGCTATGACTATTTTAATAATGACCTATTTTATTGATGGTTTTCAACCAGAGGGCCCCCTTAAACAAGGACCTGTGCTATAAAAGGCATAGCTCCTCCCCCTCTTCGTCACACAATCTTCGTTCATAGTCCTATTCAAAGATGGGGGACTCAGTGAGGACAATGCGGTAAACCCATTCTGCAATGGAGCAAATAAAAACCTACACATTAAGAACTTAATGCAAGTGTAGAACCACCTTTATGCTCTTTATCTTGTTCTTAGCAACTGAATTCCCAGGCTCCACCAATTGCAATGAGTTCGATGGGTTTGGCCGAACATGAGGCGAGTAAACAAGAAAGATCTTAAAGACTAATTTTTGTACTGATGTACTTGTATTTTAAGTTTTTTACCGTTTATCCCCAGGACGCCAATGAGGGTTTGCATCCAGCTCTGCCAGAGGTTATTGCCTCTCTGAAAGTAATTAAAATTACTCAGGAAAAAGTGGGTGAGTCTTGGCTTTGTCTGCTGAGATGAAGAAGCAATTCTTTTCTCTCTTTTCACCTCTTTCAATAAATAATTTGCCTCAAAGTTTAAGAGTTCTGGTACAGTCCTGTCATTTTGTGTTTATTAAACAAGTGTACGATCAACCTTGATTTATCTGTATGTTTGTGTTTACAATATTTCTGTGGTCACTTCTAGGAGTTAGTGAAATTAGCAATTTTTTTGTGTCGTTTGATGGTAAATTTGCGTACTTTAGAAATAAGGTTGTAGAAGGATGTTTTATTTGACTATTTCACCTTTTTTTTTTTCGGTTAAATTACCTACAGCTCTTATGTTATCCTGTACCATTTGCTTGAATGATTTTGAGGAGGGTGAGGAGGCAAACGAACTACCTTGCAGTCATATTTTTCACAAGAAATGCATCAGTACATGGTAAATGGTAAATGGAAAATCGTAAATGCAATAATATTTGCGTAATTAAAAGACAGACAGGCAGATTGACAAACAGACAGGCAATTTATTTCAACACAGTATGTCTTCAATTGCAAAGAATTAAATTATAAAGATAATTATTAATCCGAAGAGTCGTTACAGTGAAGTTTTTAATTGTGACTGACTGACCGTGAGCCATTAAGTTAGTCTTATTTGTAGCCTTAAACTTTTTTCTTGATAGAAAAATAGTCTATTTTGAGCATTCTCGTGTAAACAAGTGAGGCGAAATACAACCCTTTGGCAGATAATCAACAGACTATTTGAACGTAGTTTGAGGTTCCTTTGCACTGTGCGAGGATTCATGCGAAGAAAGTAGTGTTGATAAGGCACACTGAAGGGGGGAGGCTGAACTTTGTGGCAAATAAAAGTTGATTAAACTCTTTGGACTTTTGTTGTCAATACAGTATGTGTTGTCTCGCTGATATAGCAGGAGCATGTTTTCTTAAAACTCCTGATAGAGGCCTTTTGTGTGGAATGTAGTGGAAAAAAAGTTGAAGGACTAGACAGGGTAAAATTTCTGATGGCTGCAAATTCAATATCTATAAGGGGGAGAGTTGTATTTAAGATTAAAGATGCTTTCTTTTCTTTGTAGCACGCCACTCGTCCAATGTGTAGGGATGAATTGCCCCAATGAAGAAATACTGTAAATTATTGTAAATAATTATTGTAAATAATGTTAGGAACAACTAAATTGTAAATAATGTTAGTATTGTAAGTTTTGTTAGTATAGTTAAATTGTAAGTTATGTTAACATTGTAAGTACTAGGTAATTTTTGTATGTAATGTAATGTAAGTTATTGCATTAATCACAAAAAAAAACTGTACATTTAATTTCAACTGTAGTTTAGGAAGTTAGTTAAAAATTAAAGTATTAGAAGTAAAGTGCCATTTTTTTTCAGCCATCACTTTTCTTGACTGTTAGATGGTATCGCTTTCACTTGTATATGTAGCAGCTGCCTAAGAAGTGAAAAGAAGTTACATTATGGTTTGTTCAAACTCAAATAGTAGTACAGTGTCTTATACTGAATGAACGAAATGGTATAAATTGTAGTTGCAGATGAGATCTTAAAGATACCATTTTTTTGTAAAGTCCATTGAATTCAAAAATCAAATTATTATATTTATTAGCATTTCTTGTTTGCTATCTTCTTTGTTACCATCAGCAGTGATTGTTTTGGTTTTAGAAGTCAAGGAAAAATTAAAATGAATTAGTGAATTAAAAAATATTTCCTTTAAGTAGTCTCTTAATTATGATTTTGATGTAGAAAAGTTGTGGTGTCAGAGCAAAAATAGTTAAATAATAAAAATGTATTGAAATTTGTGTTATCATAATGTTGAAAAGAATTTTGCTTTTGGGTGAAAGTATTATTTTTTCAATTATCAATTTTACAGTGCTAATTGTATCTGTTTACTAATCTGGTGGATTTAAGTAAAGGATGGCAGATGATTCTGTCATTTTTAGGCTTCTGAAATGTTTAATGAAAATATTTAGCTTAAGAAATCAAGAGAGAAGTAAGATATTCCCAACTGAATATTAAGTTCAAACAAGACTCTCAAGACGATCTTTGGTGAATTGATACTTGCAACAAGACTTTCAAGAAGAACTTTGTATAAATATAGAGTATGAGTCCTAAAAGGTATGTGAAGGTTATTATTTGTGAATTGGCACTGGTGTTTATAAGGGCTCTTAAATTTAATCATATTTTTACCACAAGCTAAAGGTAGTTTTTCTTGGCATGGTCTTGTTTCAAAAGTAAGTCTTTAAATGGCAAGTTGCATTACATTATTTTGAGTTTCAGTTAGTGAGCATTGTAATGGTCTCAAGCTGAGTGAATTGATCTGAATCAAATCAACAGTATTCATTGTCATCACAGACTTCATTTAAAACAAATTTATATTTAAGATTTATTGTTAAAAGTTGTCGAATTTAGATTTCTTCAAAACTTGTTAAGTATCCATGTAGTGAGATCAATTCATCTTCCGTTTGAAAGTAATACACCGTATTCATAAATGGCCGCCACGCAGAGCGGCCTGGATTTGAGTGCATGAAAACGAGGCGAGAAAGACCAAGCGAGTAGACATGGAGAGCTATTCATGCCGAGTGGTTAGATAAAAAAAACGCAAATTATTTTCAGTTTTCTGTATTTTTCTTGAAACATTAGACAAAACCAGTGACCAGTCCAGTTATTTGGTTGGAAGTGCTTTTCAGCATCAAGATCAATTGCATGATATATTTTTCTCACGGACCCCACCTGGCTATTTGAGTGCTTATTTGAGTGTCATCGCCTTGAAATAAACATTGAATACTCTGACGAAAAAAACAAAAAAGAACAAAAAAGGACAAGAAACAATAGCCAAAAAATGCTTTTAAGAATTATACAAAGGCTCAATGACGAGTTATCTTTTGACTCATTCAATTTAGACCGCCGGTTTCAAACAACACTTCCTGTAAACAAATGCGGATGGTGTCAAACCTTTTAGTGTTGTCTGTTCTGGATATTATGCATAAAAAATGTGTCTTCAATATTCGATTCTTACTGCATGCTGTCCTCTCAAGAAAATTAATAGACAAATGTAAAAAAAGGGTTAAGAGCGAAGGCTTCCATTTGCCCCAAAAAGGTACTCCATATCTCTCCAATCGCAACAAAATCGTATATGGAATGTGGAGCGTGAGATACAATTTGACTCAATCAAAAACTCGTTACTCGAACTATTGCACCAAGATTAGAGAAGCTGTTATTTTAACACCGTTTGACAAGATGTCGTAAAGTTTATTTTTACTCTCTTTGATGTTGCCTTTCTAATTTATCAGAACTCTTGCAATAATAGGATAGCATGGAACATACGAACTGAAAATTTTCTTATATTTAACAAAAAACGATATGCGTCGAACAAGGAATTATCGGTAAATTTGCGGCCACAACGTGTTAACTACCAAATGAGAATGCAACAAGGGACGGACAGCAATGGCAAAGTGCAAGCTTCTAAAAATTTCAACTTTTATTGTCACCTGTCATTTAACTGAGCCTATTAATGAGATATGCAAAGGCCGTGTTAGATTAATTCACCCGTAGCAATATTGAGGTAAGTGTGAATTTATATCCTCTTCAACATTAAAAATGTAACCGAGTTAAAGGCATGAGTGCCAAGTTAATTACATAGCGTAAATAACCTACTTATAACTGAAATTACTCGCAAAACGTTCTGCAGAAATTGGCCCCTTAAGAGACATCTTGAAGGTGTGCGAAAGAGCTGCAATATGCATCGTCTTACATGAGACATGATCTGGTTTAATGGACCAAACTTAAACGTTACACTAACTTTTTTTCAAATTGTTGTCCGTTTTTGTGACATGATTGTACCTGAGAGCTTATTGAATTTGCCAGAAAATTATCGTTATTCATTTGAGAGCTTCGAAGAAGCCACAATTTGTGTGGTCAACAAAACAGCAATCGGCCAGTGGTAATTGATCAACGCAGTGCAAGAAAGAACCCCAATTGGCGTAATTAGGTCACTTTGGGTGTTTCAGAATTTGTTTGAAATGGCATGGTAGCTTAGGTTTTGTTCGCACTTCGGGGATATTGCGTCTTGTTACGTTGTCGCGTTCAAAAGTGACATGTTTTCTGTGTCTGAGGCGCAGTATTGTGCAGGTAACTAGCAGGGAGTGCAAATCACTTCCTAGCTTAAGTACAAGACACACGTGAGAAATAAAAGGAAGAAACATTGAAATCAGCAAGGGAGGGCCGGTTTGAGGGGGGAAAGAGATAATATGTGTGCTATGTGGACTACTCTTAACACAATGTAATGACATCATTTCTGACAACAACAGTACAGTCAAATGGGTATGTAAAGGGTGGGTAGGGGACTCGTACCCAGAAAAAAAGGAACCGCCCAACAGACCTTACTTTGGTTGCTATGTTATTGTATGTGATTTATGGTATGGTAATTATTTTCATATATGCATCTACGCCTTACATTTTTCCAAATACAAAGCATTCTGTGTTTGTGAACCATTTTGTAGCCTTTGTTATCAACTCTCAATAATGTTATAACAGCTAGTATCCGAGCTGCGCAATAAAATTTTGTGATTCTATTTCTTTTTCAGAGAAAAATGGTGAAGTTGGTCTGTTTCCTTCAATGGAATATTTTCCAATTGACTCTTGTCTTGGAGAGGGGCGTGGCCAGCTAGCCCTTTCCGTGGAGTATTGTGGTAAGTATAGCTGCTACTGGACATTCTTCTTTGATGATAAAGTGCATAAACTTCACAAACTGACAATGAATTACATTTTTTCTTTCAATTTGTTGTAACCCTAAAGAAATTTAGAAGGAGAATTAACCTTCACAGAATGCCGTCGATTTTAAAAGACTTCAATTTCAGTAAGTGACCAGGTGAAGATGGCTTTACAATAGAGTTCTATACAAAGTTCTTTGAGCTTCTACCTAGCAAGCTAGTTGAAAGTCTTAACACAGCATATTCGAATGGGGAGCTGTCAATTTCACAGAGAAGGGGGGTTGTCACCCTTATTCTAAAGGCAGATTCTGACACTCTGAAGCTCACACATTGGCGGCCAATAACCCTGTTAAATGTTGACTACCAGATTGCATCCAAAGCAATAGCTACACAAATTAAAGAGGTACTTCTGCAGCCAATACATACTGGCCAAACAGGCTTTATGAAAGACAGATTTATTGGTCAGAGTATACATCTACTACGTGACCTCTTAGAACAGACGGAACTGGAAAATATACCAGGCATTCTCCCCCAGCTTGACTTTTGCAAAGTCTTTGACACAATCCAGTGGCCAATGATTCAGCAAGTTTTGTCAATTTTCAACTTTGGTGTTTCTATTAAGTGTGCAGTTTTTTGCCTGATTCAAGCATTCCAAGGTGAAGAATTTTAAAGCTTTCTATGCAGCAGGTAGTGCTATCATTTTAACACATGAATAAATTGTAGTAAATGAAATTCTGCGTTCAAATTTGGAAAAAGAACAATCAGTAAGGAAATTTCCAACTACTTCTAGGCTGTTTTTATGTGCATCTCAGCGATGTGCTATACCATATTTTGCATGTATCAATTTTGTTATTCACGCTATGTTACTTTACACCAAAGATGCTGGGACTCTTTAAGGTACAAAGTTCCACATTTCAACACAATCTTAATCACCTAAATATTGCATTTTCATTGCAGCTTGTGTGAAAGAGTTGATTTTCTGGTTGTCATTCCTGTAGCACATTTCGCATGCAATCCACGCAATCAGACATGCAAATGCGTGGGAATTTTAACTGCGAATTATTTCCTTTCCTAGATTTCTTTTCGATTTTATTTGGCAGAAAACTAACAGTTTAGCAACTTAATAAAAGAAACAGAATCTCATAACCACAGACTTGGTAGTTTGGCAGCTAGGATCATTTCGTGAGATCAACTGTTTTTGTAACATAAGTTGCGCACAATACGCGCTGTTGTTACATAACTCAGGTTTACGTTACAGATACTGCAGTTATGTCTGAGCTTCTTATTGGATGAATTTGGAGGTATCAAATTTGTGTGTAAAAACGAAACTTGGCCATATTTTGGCCTCTTTTGTCTGCTACTACTATGAAATTGTCCTACTGAGATTTCTTATCGACAATTTTAGTTTAGTTTATCCTTTCCATTCGAAATTCATCCAAGTTTACTTGTGTTCCCTTATTGGATACATTGTTCTTCTTCTAAAGCCAGCTCTAGAGGGTAAATTGAAATATCATTACTATCAGATTCATGACTTAGTGTCCACGATGTTCATTTGCTGTATGTGCTTCATTCACAGAATTATGAACCAGATAGTCTGCTATGCTCTTTGCATGGAATATTCAGGTAAACAGTTGCGATTTCTCTTCTGTCTATTATTTTACCATACTGATGTTGCAAAAAGTTCTAAAATACAGAAATCTTTTTCCACAGTGCCTAAACAGTGCTGAGTTATTGACTGATATTGAGTAACCAAACTCAAATAGATCTATTCAGGTAAAAATTCTGCAATTTGCTCTTTATCTATGAAATTCCATGTAACAAATCGATTAATCTAAGCTGATTTCATTTTGACAAAGCGCATTCCGTGCTGGTTTAACTGCTGATTGGCCTTAGTACTTCCAGAAGTCTCTAAGGTATGTATTAAAATGATGTTCTAGCCCTTATTTAAAAAAAAGATTTTGCAGTTATTTGTGCTGTATACAATTGAGCATTTATTTTAGAATTTAATTTCATGATCTTCAGACCTCTAAAGTACTATTGAATTTATTTCAGGTTTTATTTCCCTCATCCTCAAGGAATTTCACTGTCTATCTTTGGTAAGTGAACTTACTTTTTATTCAATAATGCAGAAACAGCTCTGACGATAATTTAAAATTAATCAATTAATATATTCGATTTTTTTGCTAAGTCTAAGCGCCCAAAAGTTTTCAACCCGAGCACAGACAACACTTCGTCCAGAAATGGATAACATATGCACACCAAACAAAAGAAATTTTGGTCTTAAACACAGCATTAGTTTTGCGCTACGCATGGTCAACTTCAGTATGACAGCTTTCTTTATTCTAAGTTTCCAAAGAGTGCTTGAAGATCAAAAACGGTTCGATATTCACTGAATTATGATTTATTTGTTACCTTGGGCGGCTTTGGAGTCTTGCACGAGCTTAACTCAATTAAGGTCCATTGGCCAATGAAAAAAACGAACTTAGTTCATTTGCCATATTGCTCCTAGGAAGAACACTCTCTCAATTTGCGCCCTTCAATTTGCTGAGCGAACAAAATTTGGTGCGCTTTCATAGACTGCTGCTACTAAATTTCAGTCAGGCGGAAAGTAAAACGCCTAGTCAGTTTAACAAAATTCAGTTTCCATTTGCGATCAATCTGCGAGCCGAATTTTCTTTGCCAGGCATGCCGTTAAAGCCTTGGCACATTCAAAAGTGGTGTTTTTGAGAAGCAGAAAAATGAAACTTTTGATGATCAGTGCAATTATGACAATAACAGCACCCATGCTCATAGCGTGCCCAGACTAGAATCTGTTTCTGAGATAGAGTCAGGTGAAGCAGGAGGGCAACACCTCCGAGGGCTTTGTTGAGCGTTGAAAAAGAATCCAATGACACTGGCTAGTCCAGCGAAATTTCTCCAGGAGTCTTCTACTTCGATAGAGGTTTCTGAAGACCAAAAAGAAAAGAAAACTGGTGTTACTTTTAGTGAGGCTGAAAATGTCACCTGGTTTGTGTTCTGAATTGTGCGAAATAAGAAAATTTTACTCCAACAAACTAAACTGCAATCACGAAGGAACCGCCTTACAAAATAATACCCTCGACAAAATGTTGGAAAGAACTTGCGGATTTCTGTGGTTTTTGAAAAATATAAAACATCTTGATCCGGCCTTCATTCACTGTGCAAACCCGGAGTTGGTACAAGAGTTTGTGCAGTTCATGATGGATAAGTGAGGTGTAAAACCGATTACCTGGCACCGATATATTTTGGCCTTAATCAATGTCAGCAAAGTACCGCTTGATTCCTACGGCAGCTCGGATAAAGGGAATCGAGCGAAGTCCTGGAGAAAATTAGAGCCGTTCAAAGACAACTGGAGTGCTTAGCGAGAAAAGAGTGGGTAGACGCCCAGAAGTCCAAAAACCTCAGTTGGAGAAGGTTGTCTATTCAGAATTACTCGAACTTTGTCACGAATTAAAATGGGAGGTCGAGGAAAAGAGCGGATCTGGTCAGGCAAGGAATTGCAGGAATTTATGCTTGCTATTATTATATTGTGCCGCAAAACCCTGGCCACGTAAAAGAATATGTCACACTGAATTTACAACGATCAGAATGCAGATCAATCAAAGAATCAAAATTTTATATGTTTTAACGAAGATGGCACTGTCGTTTTGTTTGAGGATGACTACAAGACTCGGCCTACTTATGGTCCAAATCGCACCGAATTAACATCACTTACTTTTCTAAATTACTACTTAAAACTTTATTGCACCAAATTAAGGCCTCTCTTACTGTGTGGGAAAGAGCGTGACTACGTTTTTGTCAATTAGGGAGGCGATCCATTTTTGCAGGCTTCTTACGGCAATTACATTACCGTCTTGTTCAAGAGATATTTCAATCTAAAATTAACCACGGTGGATATCAGAAAAGCTGTTGCGAAGTACTTTTTGATGTTGCCTCAAAGTGGCAATTATTCCTTAAGAGAGTCATTTGCCATGTTAATGAAACATTCAGTCAGGACACAGAAACGTTATTATGATGAAAGGCCTTTGGCTCAGAAGAAAAGCAAGGCATTGGATTTGTTAGGTTCTGTGGCCTCTCGAAGCTTAGGGGAAGGCTCAGTGGAAATTCTTAGCGACAAAGACGAAGAATTTAACATCGAATATCTACCAACACAGGGAGAATCTGTAGTGTTCATAGCAGCCAATTCTACCAAAAGCGTTCCTGAGGTTTTTGTGGCTAAAGTGTTGAGGCTTTCTGTTGATTGAAAAACTACCTATCTGGCAAAGTTTTCAGAGTTAGAACCGGGAAAATTCAAGCTGAATGCAGGGAAAAGTTACAAAGAAGCCGTAAACGCCTCGATTTATCTAATGGATATCGTCTACTCCCACTCCAACGGCATCTATGAGTTAAGAACATCCACTTGGACGACAGAGCGAACGACATGCAAACGA